>NC_089749.1:61516563-61536563 GCF_040412425.1 Macrobrachium rosenbergii | reverse complement strand
TATATATTTGTATAGCGGATAGGCGATATCCATATACCTCTCTTGCTGGCCGCGTGGGTTAAAATGCGTCCATGTAGTCCTGAGTTCTTGTCTTCGCTGGTTCAATATATAGATATATATATTATTATCGACTATATATATATATGTATATATATATATATATATATATATATATATATATATATATATATATATATATATATATACGTTTGTGTGTGTGATTGTGTGTGTGTATATATATATATATATATATATATATATATATATATATATATATATATATATATATATATATATATATATATATCTACAAGATGGCCACACAACTTCACTGTGTACGTATATATATTCAAATTACTCTCATCAGGCTTCAAACAGAACGGGATGGTTATAGATTCCAGATTCTTTAATCTAATTTTATATTATAAGTTTTCTGAGACATGCAGTCTCCGTCTACAGGTACCGGTGCACTAAGGAGATATCAACGACACTCAGCTATATATGTACGCACCCCATAGTAAGGCTAGGAAACTTTATTATGGGGAAGGGCGCCAAGGCAAAGACAGTACAAAACAAGAAAAATACGATCGTCATTCCTAACGACAGCATTATCAAGGATTTAAACAAGAGACTGACAAATATTAGATTAGTCGGGAATTTCAAAAACAACATTAGGAACAAGGTAACCAGAAATAAGATACCCATGGAAGGGGAGGAGAAGAGAGGCGGGGTCTACCTAGCACTTTACGTCAATTGCGACAAATTATGTTTTGGTCAAAGCAACAAAGCGTGTAAGGAGAGAGCAAGCCAGCACAAGCAATCATAACATCGATTGAGAAAATACATATTTTATAGATAATAACAAAAGAAGAGTGTCGAGATTAGTCGTAGAGAACGCCCTCATTAACTCTCATGAAAATACAATGGAAGGTCAACGTTGGAAACAATTTTGAGGATAAGGTTAACTTGACATCATTTATGAGGAGTGTAAGCAGAACACAAACAAAGGATCGACAGCAAGAGGATAATTCCGAACAGAGGACAAAGCACACGGCCACGGAGGTCAAGAAGCCTGGAGGGAAGTTCAGGAGATCAACGGGAGGTCAATCGATGTATTAGAAACGGCAGATGTTGGATAGGGTGCACACTAAATACACGAGTGTCGCTGATATCCCCTTAGTAGACTGTGGTGCACCGGTACCTGTAGACGGAGAGTGTACGTCTCAGAAAGCTCGTAATACAGTGTAAATTAAGAATCATGAATCTAAACCATCCCATCTTACTGAAGCCTATATATATATTTAATATATATATATATATATATATATATATATATATATATATATATATATATATATATATATATATATATATGTGTGTGTGTGTGTGTGTGTGTGTGTGTGTGTATAACTGAATCACAAAAATATGGAACGTGATGAATATATAAATAAAGATAAAATCCACGAAGGAAAGGGAAACACTGGAGTGCTGCGAGGCCTTTCGACGCTAGTCCTTTACTTAGCGTGAAAAATTCGAGAAATTAATAGGGCATTATGGTTATACATACACACACAACTACATAATACACACATATATATATATATATATATATATATATATATATATATATATATATATATATATATATATATATATATATATATATATGTATATGATACATACATACTAATCCAATGCAAAGACGAGTCTTTTGTCAGAAAGTTTTATAAATGAACATGAAAACATTAAGGAATACAGGCATTTAGAGAGTATTGCAGAACATGAAAATGTTTAATGTGAACAACGGAATTCATATATTTCAATCAATGTCCGTGTATACAAGTATACTTACCCCTTATCCTGACCCTATCTAAACGAATTTGGGTAACAGCTTCCGGGCAACAATGGCTGTCTTTCACAGGACAGCGAAATGAAAACTCCTCTAGGCAACTGAAAGGAGGCCTGCATACTCCTGAAATGCGGCCGGTGCAGTCATACTCCAGTGAAAATGCACATGGTACGGGAGAAGGTCCCTGTTTGAAGAAGGAATGCAATAGATCCTTGTGAAGTGAGCCTCTCGCCTAACTAAAAAGAAATGCAGACACACGCGACCGTCTCTCTGCTCATTTCTCTGCTTCCATGAAAGAATAAAGTATCTTCATCATACCGTGTATTGAAATAATCAGTATTAGACTCTTTAGAGAGAGAGAGAGAGGGAGATAATGTGAATACATACCCATCCGGCAAAGAGAAAAACAAAAGTTTTGGCAATCCTGATCATGGCACTATCTCAGAACAGACCCTTCACGTAACCAAGACCTAAAGAAAATAGAATAAAATCTAACGTTCCAGTTGCAAACTGATATCTTAATGCAGCTTCATATACTGTACGTTTATGTAAATATATGAATATTGTCACTAGAATCTTATGATGTTTCAATAAAGTTCAGAGCGTGGGCAGTACTTATTGCATCGTAACTTCAAGCATTGAAGAATTAAGAAAACTTGGGACCTCTTTCTATTAGTAATTATTATATGTTTATCTTTTTTAATCGCGTTGCATATTTTGCATCAACTCAAGAATCTCTTCGAAAACTTGAAACTTCTCTAAGATGACCTGAATTTCAATTAAAAGAGCTTGAAACTTCGGTCGAATGGTTCGGGACTTCATTTAATTCAGCATCTAAAACGTATCGGTTCATATTTCAAAATAATACCGCATTGCTCTATACTAAATACCATAATTCTTATAGTGACAGTGTAGTCTAGAAATCTTAAGCTAAATATTCCTTCCTATCCTTAGAAACGTAGTTATTTAGACAGGACTAAACGATATTTGTGCAAGGTCACGTAATAAAAAAATGGATTATGCAAGTACTAGTGTTTATGCCATTTCTATGCACATGCAATTCTTACCAGACCAGCCAACATCAATCGCGTAGCAAAGCAAGTCACTCTACGTGATCACAGTACAGACAGCACTGTTCACTATTCAAAGCTAAGTCATCTTATATACCGTCAAACTATGTAAGTGAATCTGCTCTACAATGTTATTTAGTGAGACGGGGATATGACCTCATTTCTGATCTACTTACGAATGGTACAGTGTGTACTGCTGTCTCTGCCTGTTACCCTCATCTTTCTAATTATTTTCATTATTCCTTTCACCCTTTTCTTTTGCCTCTTCTTCGCAATACTATTAACTGATAAAATTACGAAAACCTCAACTCTTATAGTGGAATTAACTAATCCATTAAATATCTGGTGAAATTTATTATGTTGACCTGGTTATTTCAAAATGAATAATTATTAATTCACGACGCACAATTTTCATAGCACCCTCTGAATGGATATTTCCAAGGCAAGCTTAAGTCCGACGTACTTTTTTGGCATAAGTGTGGTGATGTTCTACTATTTGCTTCAAATTACTTGAAAGAGTGTAGCTCTCTCTCTCTCTCTCTCTCTCTATATATATATATATATATATATATATATATATATATATATATATATATATATATATATATATATATATATATATATATATATATATATATATATATATATATATATATATCCTCTTTATCGTTCACTTTCCGGTTTTTTTCGAAAAGTGTGTGTAGGACAGGATAATGAGAAAGCAAAAGTTGCTTGGTGGATTATCAGGAAAGTGCCTTCGCCTTTACCTAATCTTTTCCTTCTAAGTGTTTTATTTCTAAATCCATCCTGACTGTCCTCTCCGCCGTTGTTGTGGCAAAGCTGGCGTATTTCTTTTGCTTTACAAAGTGTGCCGAACCCACTTTACCGACCAGTTTCTTCCGGCGTTTTTTTCGTTGATGTATGGTGACATTTATGTATGCTCTCAACAGATTTTTTGCGAATAATGTAAATACTGTTGTTGCTGATGGTATTGTTGTTTATTGCTCTGTTGATTTTAACAGTGTTACTGTTGTTATGAGTCTATTTATTAGTTTTGATACTGATGTAAGGTCCTTAATTTTAGTTCTTTCGGGAGACAGTAAGCTGAACCCTGGTCCTGATACTCATTACGGTAGGAAAATTGCAAAGTATTTTACTGAAATATTTGGGGCTTAAGGTCAAATTTTTTTTATCGCCAGAGTTGTGACTGTAACTAAGATATGATGTTTTTATCTGAGACTCTTGTAAGTAGTAACAAGTCAAAAGTTGAGTTTTTAACCCCGGGGTTTGATGGCCCTATCTCTATTGTTGTAACATCCTTCATGTGCAAGTCTGGACGACCTATTTATTGTCAGAAAAATTTGGAGTGTAATTGCCATGAAGCTCTTTGTTTAAAGTCTTCAGCAAGTTCTACAATGTATACTTATTTGCTGTTTACTGCAATCCAAATATCGACGATTCTATATATGACTGTCTTTTAGAAAGGATTAGTATGGCTCAGTCACAGGATTCAAAAGTTTCATTTCTTATTTGTGGAGACTGTAATGCAAAGCACAGTGAGTGGCTAAATTCAAATTCCACAGATCAACATGGCCGGTCAGCTCTTGAGTTCTGTGTATCATCCAATTTTGTCCAGCTAATTGAGGAACCCACGCTCATTTCTGGTAATAGATTAGATCTCATATTCACAGATTTGCCAGCTACTGTGAAGTCCAAGGTCTGTGAATATATAGGCACACTTCTGATCATTGCTCCATTCAGATGGACATATCTGTCAACCAGCATGTTCCTAACTCCACCACTGGAAAAATGGTCTGGCTGAAATTCAGAGCCAATTGGGATCGCATTATTGAAGCTTGTTAGGCACTTAATAATTCACTTGCTATATTAGATCCTGACCACAAGAAAAAGCTAACTGAAATGCTGATGGCTATTTTAAAAACATGTCCCTAGACAGGTCATCAAATATAGGACAAATGACCAGCCATGGTTTGATAATACATATAAACGAGCATACCATGACAAAGCATAGAGACAAAATTGTTAAAATGAAAATTACATCATTTTTGTTGAGTCTCACCGTGGTGAGAATAGAACTTACCATACAGTTGAGAGAAGTCACAATAATTCATTGAAGAGGAACTTAAAGGAATTACTCAGCCTCATCTGTGGTGGACCAAATTGGCATCATCTATCTTTGGGCCAGGTTCGTTTTCCATTCCACCACTACTAACAGATGATGGTAGATTAGTTACTGGCCCTAAGGAAAAGGCTGAACTGCTTCTTCAAGCTTTGGAAGTTAAGCAGTCAGCTGAGAATGTCCCTCTCCCTGGCACTTGTCATCCTGAACCTATTCTTACAAAATTGTATTTGCTCCAGGGATGTTAAGAAAATTCTGGATAATCTTGATAGCTAGGGTGGAGAAGATCCTCATGATTTCTTCCCTTTGATTTTTAAAAAGTTTCTAGTGTGTTGTCTCCCAAGATTGCTAGTTTCTATAGATTTTTATGTCGATGTAGTATCTTTGTGGATGAGTGCAACCTTAGAAATACAGTGCCCATTCCAAAAAATGACATATCTTCAGACTGCGGTAACTACAGGCCAATCTCTATTCTCCATATGATCTCCTGAGTTGCTGAAAAATTTATTTTTAAACCACTATATAAGTATGTGGAATCTAGAGGATAGTTAGCTGACAGTCAATATGTATACAGGAAGTAGGTGGGTACCTGCGATGTTCTTTTAGACTTGACAGGCCATTTGCAAGGGAACTTTGATAACAGTTTTGAGTGCAGAGTAATTTAAATAGATTTTAGTGCTGCTTTCGATTTAGAATCTTGGAGTGGTGGATATGTTTTAGGGTTACTTCAAGATATCCTTACAGATAGGCAGAAGCGAGTTGTGTCTGGAGTTCCACAAGCAGTGTTCTTGGTCCACTTTTATTTTTAGTGTATACAAGTGTTGGCCTGGAAAACAAGATTGTTCAGTATGCCGATGATGCAACACTTGTGGATGTAGTAAAGTCTCCTCTTATGAGAAATGAAGCTGCCCTCAGCCTCAATCGGGACATGGACTGGATCAGGGAATGGTGCAGTAGGTGGGGTATGAGGCTGAAACCCAGTAAAACTAAAACACTATTGATTAGCAGACCTCATACAGATTTTCCAAGCCATCCTCCCCTTCAGGTGGATAGAATTTTGCCAAATAAGTCTGAAGCTTTAACTATTCTAGGTGTAACTTTTGACTCACATCTAACTTTTGAGAAACATCTAATGGAAGTTTCAGCAAATGCCACACGAAAGTTAGGTATTGTTTGTAAGTCCTCATATATCTATAACAGTAATATAATCAGTACAACCGGTTTTAGGTCGTTTGTGGTTCCTTTACTGGAATGCTGTTCTCTGGTGTGGATGTTTGTTTCTGCCAGAGATTTATCTCTTTTAGATAGAGTGGTCCGTGGTGGTAGGTTTCTGTTCCCTAATAACAGTAGTTATGACTTGGAACGTCAACGGATGGTCTCTTGTTTGTCACTTTTCATAAGTTGTGTTTCAACAGAGATCACTCACATTCGCAATTGATCACTGATCCCCTTTATCTACCGAGAGCAACCAGATTCGCTGAACAGCAGCACCAATATGCAGTAAATGCGCCAAGCTTGTCGAAATTCTCAGTTCCAGAGGTCTTTTATTCCTCACACCGTTGGTCTGTGGAACAGCCGTCCAGAGGATGTCTTGCAATTAGAACTTTAGAAGTTCAAGAGAAAATGCAATGCATTACTACCATAACACTATTCTTCTCGCATTTTAATACATTATCTATTGATCTATTTATTATTTTTTTTTATAAGTAGGATCTCTTCTTTCTGAATGTACTATTACTTCCTCTTACTTCTTCCTAATGAACACCAAATTCTTTGGAAGCTTGAATTACATGTTAATGGCCCTGTGGGTTTGTTCCATATGAATAGGTTTCATACACTTAATAATAATATAATATTAATAATTCGTTTTAGCTTCGAATATTCAATTGCTTTTGCTTTCCTGATGATATGATTGAAGAGCTTAAAAAGACCTAGTTTTGTTTTCTAATTGCAGTAACCTCACTTGCTGCTTCCTTGAATACTAAAGTACTGCTGGTGTTATTGGCTTATGGTTTCAATGTCTCTGAGGTGTTTATGATTTAATATTCTGAGTTATTTATTGATGATTACTCCTATCCAAAAACCTTGTGGCTGGAGTTCATTACGTTTACCCGGCGGATATTACCGTTCTCGAATAGGCATGGACGAAGATTCGACTAAAAATAAGATGTTAGCCTTTATCACTTAATTTTTGGAGCAGATGGGTTTCTTTCGAGACTCAGTTTTGAAGAAAACAATGCACAAATGTTGAAATACATGTGTCGAGTGTATAACTTTCTCTAAAACCCTCAGGAGTCTTTTTAGGCCACAAATACTAGAGAAATTTATAGAGCAAATAAAGACGTCATGTAAAATCCTTGCAAACATAGTTTTAATTTAGTACACTAATTTCTCTCAGTCCAGGTGAGTAAGAGTGTCCCTCGCCGGTCTAATGACTTCATCAGGAAGTGTAAGTTCATCGAACTCATTCGGCCCCATGTACCACTTGCAGATATAGTAATCCTAAAAGAGACCTGATTTAAAGATAATACATTACCAAACAAAGCATAGCAGTTTGGTTTCATACATAGGAAGTCCTTCCGTTCGGGGTAAGATAACGTATGGTTATTTGTTTTACAATACACCGTTTACCAGTCAGTTTCTTCTTGGAAGTAACGTATCAATGAAGTCTGAAGAATATTGCTCCTTAGATTAATGCTGTAAAATTACGACTAAGTTTCACAGGATATTCATATATATATTTTTTTTTTTCATCTTAAACATCAGAGCTATTTGAATATGGAATGTTTATTACTATTATTTGATTTATCCCCAAAGAGAATGATCTTACAAAACCTTAATATTCCCCAAAATCATGAATCTTCATCGCTGTCCTTACCTGACGGAAGAGAGTGTTTTATGGTTATCCTGCGATCATAAATTCTTGTACTAACTACAACTGAGGCTCCATAAATCAGGTTTACTTCTCATAATGATGCTTTTACCTGTTGCAAACAGATGCTTTTGCTTAACACTTGCGATATGGCAAAGTACCATTTGTTTGTTGGAGTGAAAGTAATGGTAGAAATCATCTCAGTTGGGGAATGAGTCCAGAGGTCCATACCAGTTCTGTTATACCCTTAAACACCTAACCTTGAGGCAGGGTCTGTGGTGGCGTAATGGCAGCTGTGTCCAAAACTAATCAGCTTTACTTTTCCTGGATCGTTTAAAACTAAAAGCTTTTACTAAATTTTATTGCATTTTTCATTAAAACATGATTAAGGTTAATTGCGAACAGAAAGAATGAGTGCTTTTAAGAGGAGGGAGGGAATAGTAGTAATCGTGAAGAAAGATTTTTTGTAGTCACATACATTTGAGAGAAACGTACAACGTGTGGGTTATGTCCTTTTTTTGTCTTTTTATTGTGAGCGAAGTATCTGATTGATGTGCGAAATCGTATGCTTAGGTAACAGTACTTCAGTGTCTTTGTGTCTGGGTATGCTTGTACATAAGAGAAAAACGAGATGAGAATTAATTTCAGTTGTTACTGCAAATTAGATACGATCACTAAAAGAGAAAATAAGAAAGAATGAGAGGCAAGCTCTGGGAGGAACAGTACGTGATAGTGTCAGCTGAGTTGTTGTGTGCACCTGTAGATTTGGAAGATTCAAAAGTCCTTTGGGGCAAATGTGTGTTTGTGTGTGTGAGAAGAGCATGCCTGTAATATGAACATTCGCTAAAAGGACCTTTAAATCCTACCATGTGTGGGATATTTGGTTACAAAAAGTGTATCAAACTGAATGGCATACCTTTATGTAAAATGAAATCGAAATTGTATGACTTATGAGCAGAAAATTAGTGAGTCCAAAAGGCGCAATGAACCAATTCATGGTGGCAAAAAGACAGAGCTCAATATCTAACCAGGAAAAATGTTCTGCATGAGTGAAAAGGGCTTTTAGTGAACATAAGACTACAAGGGATGTTGCGAGTCTGTTACAAATACTCTCACAAGTAACTTCATTCAAATTTATTTCTTGTGGTAATACTGCAGAATAGTTGGGCACTTATCGTTCTGCTTTACTAGACGTCTCGGGGGACGTTCCAGGACGCGGCGCCTTTAGTTAAGGTTAGGTTAGGTTAAGTTAGGTTGACCATTTCAGCATTATTTAGGGATCATGAGAAATAATAATCATTGTTAAAGAGCCATTCATAATTAGTTATTATTATCGTTGTTAGAGATATAAAACGAGTATTAATGATATATTAGTAATAACATTAAGAAATTAAGGTTTCTGAAAATCCTGTTTTCCCCTTCAGAAAGGATATAAATAAAGACAAATGTCTGGTACTATTTATAAAATATTATTGATAGTATCAGCAGTCTTAGCAGTGATATTAAAGAGAAAAATAAATTTTCCTAAAAGAATAACAACTGAATGAATATGTAATCTGTTGGCTGCTTTTAAATTCCTTTGATAAAACGCAAAATCAAACCATTCTCTAAAGATACTATTGGTTATTTTAACTGTTTCCAATTTTTATTTTAATGTTCTATGACTATTAGCGGTGTCTAAAATTTACTTTTGGTCTACAAACCATCCCCCATCCGTCTTTCTTCTTTCCTCCATCAAGCCGTACTGCCTTTACTCCCCAAGCCACCTACCAATCCCCACCCCCTTACTCCCTTCCTCTTCTTCTAACAGATATCACCAATTTTTCACACATTTCGCTTGAAGCGTCTGGCAATGAGATGATTTCCCGACTTGAATGCACTATATAAAGGCTGGAGAGCTGGGTCCACAGCATCTGAAGAATTATTCACCAGAAGTTCGGTCAGGTATATATAGGCTCACCAAGACCTCTGGTTGAAGCTTAGCGTAGTAGGAAACCTAAACTATTTCTTCTTAAATGTTAATTTTCTTTTTTTTATTAATACAGTTAGCTCATCTTTGTTGTCCTACTTTTATTGGATTTTGTTTTCTGCTAATTTCACTTTATTACTCAGTTATTTTTCTATCTTCATTGTTATTTATATCGTGTTTACTGCTCAGGTAACTAAAATATTATAGAAAATAAAAATTTTTACAATAAAAAGTCTTAAAATATTCGTTTCCTTCACTATAGCTTTTAGTTCTCTAGATTTCAACTACTTGTCTCCTCTAGACAATTCGTTATCGTCTGGGAAATTTCAGACTTTATCATATCTGAAGATTTATAATATATATTCAGCTTTATTATACATGAAAGTTAGATTAACTTTTAATCTGTTTGACAAAAAAATCTAGTGAATCGTTAACAATTTCTTAGCTACCGTAATTTATCAACTTTTTACAAATAATGCCAATTCGAAATATCTAGGCCTAACCGTTCACCTTCACGCTGTATGTTCTCTACAGCAGAAACAGAACTTCATATTCTTTATTCAGAGAAGCGACTGATACTCCATTTTTTCATTCCTGGTTCACTTTTATGGTCATTTTCAGGTCTTCATTTCGCTGCTCAAGAAGAAAAAAACAATGATTAGGATTATTAGGACACTATTGTTTCTGTTCATACACAGGTATGTAGTTTTGATGATCAAAGATTTCTATGTGTTTAAACACATTGATATATATATTATATATATATATATATATATATATATATATATATATATATATATATATATATATATATATATATATATATATATATATATATATATATATATGCATATATAAATATTAAGCCACATATCAAACAACCTCCATTATTTAGAGCAAACCTGCTTTAGTAGTTATTAAACCAGGCAGCGATTCGAATCCCACTATGACGAAGCATGGCAATCAATAATTTCCCCTTAGGTGCAAGTTTTCCTGCGGTATGGTGAACTGGATATAAAACGATATTCGCGGCTTAATGTTTGTATGTATAAACAACGTCACAGTGTATGACTATTCATATAGATAAATAAATATATATATATATATATATATATATATATATATATATATATATATATATATATATATATATATATATATATATATATATATATATATGTATATATATATATATATATATATATATATATATATATATATATATATATATATATATATATATATATATATATATATATATATATATATATATATATATATATATATATATATATATATATAGGCCACATTATCAAACAATCTCCATCTAGGAGCAAAACCTATTTATAGTTATTATATTATATCCCACTGGCGATATACTTGTCAATCAATAATATGCAAGTTATTCCTGCGGTATAGAAAAATGGATATAAAATATATTCGCGGCTTAATGTATCGTATATGTAATAAATATATATATATGTACTATATATAAATATATATATATATATATATATATATATATATATATATATATATATATATATATATATATATATATATATATATATATATATATATATATATGCATGTGTGTGTATGTATATATATATATATATATATATATATATATATATATATATATATATATATATATATATATATATATATATATATATATATATATATATATATATATATATATATATATATATATATATATATATATATATATATATATATATATATATATATATATGAGGATAAAAAGGGCCCAATAATATTGTATTTGCATTTGCAACCATATATTTTGAGTACTTCCTTCTGTGCCTCTGTTCACTGGTAAAATATGGAGAGATGATAGATAAAAGGGTATACTGTATATACAAAACTTATGTAGGTGTGGCTGTAAGTCTCGTTGGCATGCAGGTGGCCATTGACCCAGGAATGATGGCAAATTAAGGTATTCCTTAGTGATTTTTGGCTTTGTTAGCTCACATCTGGCGATGCGTCTGGTGGTCATATTTTCTGAAACACCTTCTTAAGAAGAGACCTGAGGATTAACCTGTTGATGACATTTGATTTCCAATGTCCTCCTGGCAGGTTCACATTGTTGGTTTGATTGATGATAGCAGATTCCAGCATCTTCCTTTTGTGCAGACAACTACTTTTGAAAACCAGCTCTGCCCCACTCCAGTTCATGGTATGGCCTTTATCCCTAATATTTAGGAAAATCCCCGAACTCTCTGAAGCATATCGCACTGATCTTTTGTGCTCTGTTTTTTCTTTGTGAGATGGACCTACCTGTCTCCCCAACATAAATCTCATTAGAATTGCTGCATGGAATCTTGTAAACAGCTGTTTCTTCCCCTATTTTATTTCAGTATACATTAATGAGGAAGCCCTGATGGATTGTAGAAAATTGAAAATAAAAGGATTATTAGGTCTGAGATGTTCTGTAGATTTTTTTATGTTTTCGTCGTACAGAAGCTTTATTTTGTCGTTAAAATCTTTTTGTCTGTTGAGTTTTGGACCTATGTAGTATACTTTATTCCACTTTGTTAATAGCCTTCTCGATAATGTGTGGTGGATAGAGCAGTTGCATTAGGTGTTTGCGGAGCATGTTGAATTCTTTATCTAGGTATCCATTTGAACAAATTCTAAGTCCCCTGAGGAATAGGTTGTACCCTACCACGATCTTTATGGAGACATCGTGGTAGCTAAGGAAATGGATGTAAGAAACAGCGGAAGAGGGTTTCTTATATACTGTGAAAGCATATATGTTCTGTTCTCTTATGATTAGTACATTAGGAACGGCAATTTTCCGTCCTTGTCCCATTATGTTTTGAATTTTATGGTCGGAACTAGCAAATTTAGTCTATTAAAAAATTTACTGAAGTCTCCCCAGCTATTGTCCCGAAAGTAAAAAACATCATTGATTGATCATATTGCAGGGGTTTGATTGGCAACAAAATTTCGGTTTCAAAACATTCCATGTACAGGTTTTGCTAGAAGTGGGTGAAAGGGGATTGCCTATACTACAGCCAAATTATTTTTTGTAAAATTGCCATTGAAAGAAAACAAGTTGATAGTTACACAGAGATTGATTAGTTTTAGAGTTTTATCCATCCCACCTTCTAGCAAACCTGTACATGGAATATTTCGAAACAGAAATTTTGTCACCTATCAAACCCGACAATATGACCTGGCTTAGATACATACATAATATATTTACTTTGTGGGACAATAGCTGGGGACTCTTCAATGAATTTTTTTATAGACTAAATTGACTAGTTCCGACCATAAAATTCAAAATATTATGTGAAAAGACGGAATATTGCCGTTCCTAGATGCATTAATCATATGAGAACAGAACAGATATGCTTTCATAGTATACAGAAAACCCACTTTTCCTGTTTCTTACATTCATTTCCTTAGCTATCATGATGTTTCCGTAAAGATCAAGGTAGGTGCAACCTATTCATCAGGGGATTCAGAATATGTTCAAATGGATACCTAGATAAAGAATTCAACATGCTCCTCCAACACCTAATGCAACTGCTCTATCCGCCACACATTATTGAGAAAGCTATTAACAAAGTGAATAAAATATACTACATAGGTCCCACTAACAACAGACAAATAGATTTTAACAACAAAATAAAGCTTCCATATGATGAAAACATCTAAAAAGCTACAGAACATCTCAGGTCTAATAATCCTTTTATTTTCCATTATCTCAAATCCATCGGGAGCTCGGTCATTAGCGTATATTAGATAAAAAAAAGGGGAAGAAACAGGAGTTTAGAAGATTCCATGAATCAATTGTAATGAGATTTATGTTGGGAAGATAGGTAGGTCCATCTCCCAAAGAATAACAGAGCACAAAAGATCAGTGTGATATGCTTCAGAGAGTTCGGGGATTTTCCTACATATTAGGGATAAAGGCCATACCATAAACTGGAGTGGGGCAGAGCTGGCTTTCAAAAGCAGTCATCCATAAAAAAGGAAGATGCTGGAATGTGCTGTCATCAATCAAACCAACAATATGAACCTGTCCGTAGGACATTGGAAATCGAATGACATCAGCATGTTAATCCTCAGGCGTCTTCTTGAAGGTGTTTCAGAAAATACAACCACGAGACTCATTGAGAGATGGGAGCTAACGAAGCCAAAAATCACTAGGGAATAGCTTAATTTTCCATCCTTCCTAGGTCAATGGCCACCTGCGTGCCAATGAAACTTACTGCCACACCTACATATGTTTTGTATGTATACCCTTTTATATATCATCTGTCCATATTTTTCCAGCAAACAGGGGCACAGAAGGAAGTGCTCGAAATATATGGTTGCAATGTTCATACAGTGTTTTATGGGCCTTTTTATCTTCATATTATACTGTTGTACTACAATAAAAGACATTCATATACACACACACACACACACACACACACACACATATATATATATATATATATATATATATATATATATATATATATATATATATATATATATATATATATATATATATATATATATATATATATATATATATATATATATATATATATATATATATATATATATATATATATATATATATATATATATATTACATATATATATATATATATATATATATATATATATATATATATATATATATATATATATATATATATATATATATATATATATATATATATATATTTATATCTATACTGTGTGCAAGATACTAAAATGATTATTATAATCAAAGGTAATGGATTGTCAGATGAGTAGTGTCACTGCACAGGAGTACGACTGCAATGGTTCGACCTCTGGCGTGTGTGAGTCTCCTTCCACTTGCAGCCAAGAGTTCTCTGCACTGTGCCCAGTGGATGGCACTTGCTGCCCTGAGGTTATCAAATCTGTCAGGAAGAACCAGTATCAGGTAGGGCTTTACAGTTATCATCATTGTCATCCATAAAACAGTTGTCGCCCTTATCATTATCATGATCTTTTTCGTTTCACATTAATCCATTTTAGTAATATTTTTTGCAGTAATATCCTGATAGTCCATGGTTCCTTCATCAAATAATTTCAGCCATAAAACAGATAACAGAAACATTTATTATTGTTTCTTTTTGTTGTTATAGACAATATAAATGACATCATTTATTAAAAGATTTTTTAATCCATTTTCAATCTGTGCATCACCTATTAGTTTGTAGCGAAGGCGTGAGTAAGAGGCTGCATACACAAACTTACTGATTTACTCAAACAATAAACAGACAGGTCAATCAATACCTACTGTGAACGGAAATGTAGTGCCTGACACAAGACGAACAAAACAGATCAGAGTACAACCAACTGTGTTTGTTGGAGGATGGAAATGAAGTTGTGATGCATATGCCTGGAATGCTGACATTGTAATGTTTGCTCTAAGAATGATACATTTAACGTAACAATAATATAAAAGATAATATGCTTACAAAGGATGCATGACATCTGCTGTGTTTCTTGTATGCGTGCACTTGGCATGCAGAGATTCTCATTGTGATGAGATTAGCTGGCCAGGTAAGATGGACTGTGTGTGGGTCCATGTGGGACCCTACAGGACTTCCCCCCTTGGAGAGGCCTATGGTTGTAGGTCTGTATCTGGGAGGTATGCTGGCTTTAGGCAGTCGATGGAGACCCACGTAGTTCTGCCATCCACTGTCATTTGGTGGGCTTTATGTCTTTTCTGGATGACATGGTATGGTCCTGCGTAGGCTGGGGAGAGGGGTGTTCTGTGTATGTCTGCCCATATGAATGCATCTTTACATTCTGCAGTTCGTTGGGGGCATACACAATTTTGGTCATGTGGTAAGATGTCTTGACCGGCATTATTTATTCTAATGCTTTGCTGGTGTTAGATGGGGATGTGGGTCTGGTGGATGTTGAAAGACGTCTGCTAGCAATGTTAATGATTGGCCATACAGGGCTTCTGCTGGAGATGCATTGAATGGTGGTGTTCTCAGGCCCAGTAAAACCCAAGGTAACTCCTTTCTCCAACTCCCACCTTGACATCTAGCAGTGAGTGATGCTTTCAATGACCTGTGTTGCCTTTCGATGATGCTGTTAGCTTCAGGGTTGTAGGCTGTCATGTGTGTTATCTTTGTCTCCAAACTGTCTGTGAGGGCGTTCCATGAGGTGGACATGAAGTTTGCCTCCCTGTCGCCCGTGATGATCTGTGGGACTTCGTGTCTGCTGACCCATCTGATGAGAGCTTTCTCACAACTCTCCATCATCTGTTGCCATATTAGTATTGCTTCGGGCCACCTGGTGTTTCTGTCGATGATGGTGAACAGGTATCTGTACCACTCGGAGGGGGTTGTAGAGGTCCCATTGTGTTGACATGGATGTGGGCGAGTCAGCGGTGTGTTGTGTGGAACTCTCTACGTGCCTTGTTATTTTTTACATCTGACACTGAAGTTTTTTATGTCCTTTTCCATTCCCCACCAGATGTACCACTCTGCTAAAATTCGGACAGTTGCCTGGCCTGATGGGTGGGACATGCTATGGGAGAGGATGAAAGTCTTTTCTGAGGCCTTGTGACAGGTAGGGTCGAGGACATCCAGTAATTGTTTCTCAGGTGACAGTCATCTCTCCATTGTTGATTAACAGGTCGCTCCATGTAAGGGTGGGGTTGTCCCACTGCAGTCACTGTAGGTCCACGCCATCTCTTTGCGCCTCTGCTATTCTGGGATAGGCTATGCTTAGTGGATGGTGTTGATGCAGTTTCTTGAGAGTACGTCTGCCATGGTGTTTGCTTAACTCTTCAAACACTTGATGGTGCAGGAGTGTTCAGCTATTGCTGATAAGTGATGCTGTTGTCGTGCTGACCATGTGTCTGCTGTCTTTCTGAAGGCGTGCACCAAGGGTTGATGGTCTGTTTGTATGACAAACTGCCTTCCTTCGAGCATGTGGTAGAAGTGACGGATGGTTTTGTGGAGTGCTAGGAGCTCTCCGTCGAATGTGGAGTACTTTTGTTTCACTGACAACCATTTTCTGTGTTCCGCTCTAGTACCACGCCCATTGCCGTGCTACTCGCATCAGTCATAAAATTGAGGGACCTATGGGGTAGAGGAAAGATTAATGTGGCTGCAGAGGTTATTACTTGTTTTGCTGAAAGAAATGCATTATCTTGTATTTCTGACCAATTAATTTTTTAGGTTTTCTTTCTAGAGATGTGTAGGTTGGGCTCATGATTTTAGCAATATTTGGGATAAATGTATAATAATAGATGATTACTCCTGAATATTCTTGTACTGCTTTAATTGTTGTTGGTTCTGGGAAGTTGGTAATAGCTTTTACTTTCTCTGGGATTAATGCCATCCAGGCTTATTTGATGTCCCAGGAATTCCACCGTTTTCTTTGCCCATTCGCACTTGTCTTCCCTTACGATGAGTCCATTTTCTTTAAGTATCTGTAGCACCCTTTTGACATCTTCAAGATGTTGCTTGAGGGCGGGGCTAAATATGAGAATGCCGTCGACGTAGACCATGCAGAAGGGAAGGTCCCCCAGCAGTTCGTCCATAAGTCTTTGGAAGGTTGCCCATGCTTACCGAAGGCCGAAACAGCTGTAGTTGAACCTGTAGGTGGTGCCAAAGGGGTGATGATGTTGGTCTTTTTTATATCTTTCTTTGCTACTGGAACTTAGAAGTATCCCTTCAGCAGATCTGTTTTGATGAAGATCTTTGCTCCGTTCATTTGGTTGGTTATCTCTGTTATGTTCGGCAATGGATATCTATCTGGCTTCGTTTTGACATTTAGCCACAAGTAGTCTCGGCACAGGCGGCATGTTCCATTGGGTTTCAGTACCATGTGGATTGGGGATGCCCATGGGCTTGGGGTTTTTGGCATGTTGCTGCATTCTCCATTTCCCTGAACACTTGTTTGGCATTGGCAAGTTTCCCTGGAGCTGACCATCTGAAGTGTGCATGGACTGGTAGGCCTTCCATTTCTATATGGTGCTGGATGTTGTGTTTTGTTGGTTTGGTTAAGTCGTGCAGCAGGTCGACATTGAAGACCTCTTGGTGGTCTTGTAGAAGTCGTGTATCTCTGACAGTGGGGTAGCTACTCTGATGGCGCCTGTTTGTCGTCTCTGTTGTTGTGGTGATGACGTGGTGGTAGGATGTTTGCACAGCTGTTGAGGAGATGATACTGAAGCCGTTTTCAGGATCAGCTGTTTTAATACTACATCCATTTGCAGGTTGTGTGCTTTTAGGAAGTCTGCTCCTAAAAGTGCTACCATCACATCTGCCATGATGAAGGCCCAACTGTAGTCTTTCCCGTTGAATAACACATTCATATTTCGCTTCCTGTACATCTTGAGAGTCGCTCCACTGGTGGTGGATATGTGGGGGTTGGTGGGTGGGGCAGGGTTGAGTCATTCATGCGGGCTGGCTGGCATAAATGATTTGCATGCCCCAGTGTCCACAAGGAATTCTGTGTTTGACCTTTGTCCCTGACAAAGAAATATGTGGATCCCTTGCATTCATATCTGGAAGAGAGACAGCGGTAAGCAGGCATAGCTTCTCTTACAAGCCAACCAGTCTGCTCACCACTGACGTTTAGTTGTTTGGGTTGCGGATGCGACCCTCTTGCATGTTTTTTTTTTTTTAAACAGGCAGCCTTTGTTATATTTGCGTATCTTTTTTCCAAATTTCCAATGGAAAAAGCTCATTCCCTCTGGTGGTTCATCTTTCCTCTGTGTGGTGTTCCTCTTAATGGATTGTTTGGGGAAGCTCTGCTTGTGGATGGGGGCAGCTGGTCCCTCTGGGTCGCTGTCGGATTCCGTGTTGGTTAACTGCCGGGACCGTTGTGCTGCTGCTGCTATGGGTGGCTGGGTGGGCTCCGCTGTCTTGTGGGTCATGTGTACTACGTTGACCAATTTCAGGAATCATTCAGTGGTCATGGTGGAGGCATTGGGCATGGCTGCCACTGTTTGGCAGGGCAGTTTTGTGAGGAGGACCTCTCTCACCAGGTCCAGGGTTGACTTGGGTTGGTCATCTGCAGAGGGTAGCGTTATGAGCCACGACAATTGCTTGTAGACATGCCATGGCCACTCGTCTCCTATGGCTGCCCCACGTTGTTCAGGAATTTCTTTGCAGGTGACATGCTGAAGGATGATTTCATCTGATCCTTCGGTGATTCGTAGGTGACAGGGGTTTGCAGTTCTGTGAGCCATCCTGCGACTTGCTCAAAAATGGCATCCGGTGAGAATTCGAGGACGGAGTCTGCTTTGCATGCTGAGGAGGTAATTATCTTCAATTGGATGATTGTCTCTACCCTGAAGAACCAAACTTTCAGGAATTATTCAGTGGGCATGGTGGAGGCATTAGGCATGGCCGCCACTGTTTGGCTGGGCAGTTTTGTGAGGAGGACCTCTCTCACCAGGTCCAGGGTTGACTTGGGTTGGCCATCTGCAGAAGGTAGCATTATGAGCCGCCGCAATTGCTAGTAGACATGCCATGGCCACTTATCACTTATGGCTGCCCCCACATTGTTCAAGAATTTCTTGGCTCTTAGGGCAGGTGACATGCTGAAGGATGACTTCATCTGATCCTTCAGTGATTCATAGGTGGCAGGGGTTTGCAGTTCTGTGAGCCATCATGCTACTTGCTCAAAAATGTCGCCTGACAAGAATTCGAGGACGGTGCCTGCTTTGCATGCTGGGGAGGTAATTTTCTTCAATTGGAAGATTGTCTCCGCCCCTAAGAACCAAGCTTCCGGGCTGTCGGGCAGGAATGGGAGCAGACATATAGAGGCAGCTGCGAGGATGTCATTAGAGAGGCTGGCATCGTTGGGACTGGCAGGGCTGGGCATCTAAGTGGTCACCAATGTAGTAAAGGCGTGAGTAAGAGGCTGTGTCTACAAACTTTCCAATTTATTCAAACAATAAACAGAATGTAGTGCCTGACATGAGGTGAGCAAAACATAGGTCAGGTACAACCAACTGTGTTTGTTGGAGGATGGAAAGATGTACATAAATCAATATACAGGACATGAATGAAGTTATGATACATATAGCTGGAATGCTGATATTGTAATGTTCATGCTAAGAATGATAT
>NC_089749.1:61504063-61514063 GCF_040412425.1 Macrobrachium rosenbergii | reverse complement strand
TATATATATATATATATATATATATATATATATATATATATATATATATATATATATATATATATATATATATATATACAGTATATATATATATATATATATATATATATATGTATATATGTATATATATATATATATATATATATATATATATATATATAATGTCATGATGTGTACCAAGTACCTGGTTATTACACAACTAATCACAGATTTCAAAAATATCCCTCACTTCAGCCAGATATCTGAACTCTCATAACAATAAGAATTACGACTGAGTGCCCTAAAGTAACAGTGATCTCTTAAAAAGCTCATTAATCATGTGAAAATTCAAACTAAGTTTATCAAAAGAATTGTAAGGTATCAAAAGTTAAACAAGAAATATACTAGAATAAAAGGGCATCATTCAATCAAACAACTTTAACTGTTTCCCTGGTCTTAATTCACTTTAGCAAAACTAAAGGAGCAAAACATGTTTATCACTTTGCTTTATGCACACAATTAATCCTATTCACTGTTGGTTAATAAATGAAACACTGTTTTTAGAAATTTTAAATACAAAATTTTATTTTTAGATTCAAAATTTATAATTAGAATTCACAATCTGAAAAATTTACTATTACTTGAAAACAAAACAAAAATTAATTAATTGTTGAATTGAATTATTAAATAAAACTAAATCACAAAACTTTAATTTATCAAGAAATTAAATTAATCAAGCAAAGTTGAAACTATCAAGAATTACTCAAGATTTGAAAAGAAAATCTTAATAAATTAAAATTAAATCAAGTATGCAATGTTATATTATCAAGAAATATTTAAAATGCTAAGTAAATGAATGTTAAGTCACTAATAAAAATCAAGAGGTTGCAAACTCAAGAACACACACAATTACACCAAAGATTTATCAAGAATAATTTCACTAAGGTAAATTTTCCTAATACACCTTATTATACCATGGTAATGATAAGTAAAATTCACTTTACCTTACACAAGCTTGTGAAAACCTTTGTAAAATCCCAGAATATGCAGCTGCTTGGATTCACAAAACACACTTTTTTACCGGGTGCCATTAGAAATTAAATAATTTGACCAAATTCAGATCTCACTAGCTATATTTAATACCAGTGACCACAATTGTATTACATTAATAATTATTCTCTTTTGATGAAATACAGAGAGAGAGAGAGAGAGAGAGAGAGAGAGAGAGAGAGAGAGAGAGAGAGAGAGAGAGAGAGAGAGAGAGAGGAGGCAAACTGGTCAGGCTTGAAAATCAGAATGAATATGAATTAATCTGAGGATTCCAGTAGCACATGAAATACTAAAGTGACGTCATTAAGGCATTTTGGGGATGAGACACAAAAGAAACTTTCTAGAATAAGGAAGGTGATGTCACTTCTGGCAAAATGTTTTGAACGTAATTGGGACAATACATGACACAATTGATCAGGACATGTGCTCCAGTGCAATACTTGTCAATATCTCTCAAAAGGGTATACGGGACCAGAGTCATGTATGTAACATTACAAAACCTTTGTCTTTTTTTTCATATGAGACAAAACTTCTACAGAAATCTTTACATGATCAAACAGATGGCAATTGTTATTCCAGACCTGTCAACATATGAATTAAAACAAAGCACTCTTTTTTTCTGAACTGGTGACAACTGGAATGAAACAAACCCTTTGCTTGATCTAAACTGGTGACAGATGGCATATCTGGCCTAAAACTCGAGTATCTCTCTCTGGCTACTAAGCTTTTATCAAGAAAGATACTATTCATTCTAAATCACTAAGTCTTTTGAGATCTGACACCACTACATACGATATTTCAATAATTATTATTATTATACATAACACATAATAAATAGAAGATATAAAAAATATGTCAAAACTATGGGAGGATATACATATTACAAGGCAACATCATATATATATATATATATATATATATATATATATATATATATATATATATATATATATATATATATATAGTTAATTCATAAATGTATGCATGTATGTAAATACATGCTTATAGAAGCATGTACCTATATTTCCATATATACACAAACTAAGGCTAGAATAATAATTAGATCATGACAATAGAATAATCCAAGGAGACACTTAACCAGCCTGACCTTTTAAACGGATATCTTTTATTGATGATTATGTGTCTCTTTCCAGTAACTGTCCGCCTGTCAAGGTGAAATGTATGGCCGGGTGGACTCTCTTCATCTACAGAAATAAGCTTTTAAGCCCTCCTTGTAATTTCTCAAAAACATGGGGGGAGTACAAGGCAGGATTCTGCGAAGCTTCTGGAGAGTACTGGCTAGGTAAATGACTTGTGTGATATGCAACAGGAAATTCTGCATTTGACAGCAAAAAAAATTACTTCCAGTATTATCATACGAAATGGTCTATTTTAAATGCTGTGATTCTTGACTGACGAAATATATATATATATATATATATATATATATATATATATATATATATATATATATATATATATATATATATATATATATATATATATATATATATATATATATATATATATATATATATATATATATATATATATATATATATATAGAGATCATCAACACACAATCACGTGTGGAACAGAAATAAATTTCTGACTCACGTCAGGATCGAACCCAGGTCTCAGGTGGAAAGCAAGGGGCGTTATCCACTGGGCCATACAAGTCTAAAAAGAAGTTGGAACCTGAGAGCAACTGAGACCCAAGGAATTACCTGGGCAAGCTAACTGCTTGCATACCAGCGAGTTTTCCCCAACTTCCCGACTCAGCAATGACCCAATAGACAACATTTCATTCGAATTATCCCTTCTGAGTGAATAAGATAGAAATCATCAACACACAATCACGTGTGGAACAGAAATAAATTTCTGACTCACGTCGGGATCGAACCCAGGTCTCAGGTGGAAAGCAAGGGCGTTATCCACTGGGCCATACAAGTCTAAAAAGAAGTTGGAACCTGAGAGCAACTGCACCCAAGGAATTACCTGGGCAAGCTAACTGCTTGCATACCAGCGAGTTTTCCCAACGCCCTTGCTTTCCACCTGAGAGACCTGGGTTCGATCCCGACGTGAGTCAGAAATTTATTTCTGTTCCACACGTGATTGTGTGTTGATGATTTCTATCTTATTCACTCAGAAGGGATAATTCGAATGAAATGTTGTCTATTGGGTCATTGCTGAGTCGGGGAAGTTGGGGAAAACTCGCTATGCAAGCAGTTAACTTGCCCAGGTAAGTGCTGGAAAACAGTTGTTCTCAGGTTCCAACTTCTTTTAGACTTGTATGGCCCAGTGTACATAACGCCCCCTTGTCTGATTCCACCTGAGAGACCTGATTCAGAGAGAGAGACGTGAGTCAGAAATTTATATATATATATATATATATATATATATATATATATATATATATATATATATATATATATATATATATATATATATATATATATATATATATATATATATATATATATATATATATATGCACTGTATATATGCATATATATGTATATATATATATATATATATATATATATATATATATATATATATATATATATATATATATATTACCATAAGGTTTTAACCCTACAGTGGGTGCTGGGGTCAGAAGGTTACAACTTTTTAATTTTTCAGAACTCTTAACTAACAGAGAGAAAAAGAAAGACATATTTTGAAATCTTAGTATTGATAGTTTAATGTACTATTTTTCTTTGCTTCATCGTGGAAATAAATTCACTTTCCAGCTCCTAATGTTTCCAGGTCTGGAGTATATCCACGCTGTGACGATGAACGCTTCCTATTCCATGTCCATGCACGGACTACTTCCCAACGGAACAAGCAGGAATCTCGTCTATGGGCATTTTGCAGTCGAGGACGAAAATACGAAGTAACATTCTTATTGTTCTTATTGCTTTTTTGCATTCAAACCTCTCTCTCTCTATCTCTCTCTCTCTCTCTCTCTCTCTATACAGTATATACATACATACATACATACATATATATATATATATATATATATATATATACATATATATATATATATATATATATATATATATATATATATATATATATATATATATATATATATATATATATATATATATATATATTCATATATATATATATATATATATATATATATATATATATATATATATATATATATATATATATATATATATATATATATATATATATATATATATATATATATATATATATATATATATATATATATATATATATATATATATATGACTTTATCACATCACCGTGATTCATATACAATCAAGTAGGCTACAAACGTCCTTTAATAAAAATTCTGTTTACCTCAGAGAAATAATATATTTTCATATATTATTTGCCGAAGGGGAATTTTTATTGATAATAAGTTCGTCGTCCACGGACGAAAGAACTTATTATCATCTAAAATTCCCCTTCTGTAGCATATATGAAAAAATATATTATAAAAAGGTAAGCGAATTTATATTAAAGGACGTTTGTATTTCTGATTATTATATATATATATATATATATATATATATATATATATATATATATATATATATATATATATATATATATATATATATATATATATATATATATATATATATATATATATATAGGTTGCCTTTGTGCTATATCGTCTCTCGCTTTTTGAGAAGTCTTGCTCTGTCAGTACCGAGTAATATGATTTTGTTTTTTATGATTTTTTTTATTCAAATATCCCTCTAAAATCTATGTAATATGGCTCTGTTACTTTTGTTCATTTTTCATGCAAGCCTCTCTCTCTCTGTCTCTCTCTCTCTCTCAGTTTACCTTTAAATCTTCAGGTGAAAGTCCTTGTGGGCAGTGTCAGCAGACTATAAACCCAAGAGGGTTCGAACGGGAAATCAGCTTACAGAGAGAGACAAGTTATAGGGCAAGGTGAAAAATGAATGAATATGAAATAAAAGCGATACACCTTAATTCAGGAGACATCAGCAGAAAGCAGGAATGAATTTCCTAATTGCATAATCATTTGGAGCTCAGAAGGTTCCTTAACTGCATTGGCAAACTCTTCCATAATTTAGGTGCCACCAAGCTGAAACTCTTAGTAAATTGAGTAGTATTAAACCTGACTCTAGAAAATGACACACTGTTGGCACCAGCAGCTTGCCTAGAGTTGCGAGCATAAACAGTTAGGTCAGATACAGAGCAGAGGATGTCTGACGTTGTAGTCAATTTTTTGCAATACCATATATATTGTGTATGCCGCAAATTTACATTAAGAGCTGGCAAATAAACTTGACTGACGAAATAACTCTATCCAAGAGTTTGAGATGATCAGCACCCGAAGACCACACTGGAGAATAGTACTCCAAACAAGGAAAAGGAAAGAGTTAAAACACTCCATAGCGAAGCATTCGAAAAATTTCCCCAAGATGCCAGATTTTTTAGAGCAGAGGAAGCAATATTACATATGCATCTCAAAAGTTAGCTTCTTATCAAAAGTTACAGCTACAATCTTTAAAAAGTCACTGACACTTAAAACAGTACCATTTAAATGTAAATCCAGGTAAAAAGGCAAAAGCGCTCAATTAACTAACTGTCATACTTTGAGTTTTAGAAGTGTTTAACTACATGCCCCAAAGTCTGCTCCACGAATACGTGCCACATCTCTATTCAAGGATTCTGCAACCACAGACCTAAGGTGTGGAGAAGGAACAACAGCCAGAAGGGTATCATCATCGACGTCTGCAACAATTTGTTCTCCAGACTTTGCCACAGTCACTAGTATAGATAATAGCAAGGGTCCAAGAACTCTACTTTGAGGAGCACCTGAAATGACGTTGCTAAAGTTACTGTACTAGCCATCATTACGGATCTCTTGGGTTCTGACTATTTTAAAAATTCATTTCAAATTCTAATATAAGAGCTACCATTTCCCGATAATCTTACTTTGTAGATAAGTGCTTCATGACTCACACGGTCAAACGCTACACTAAAATCTAAACAGACCATGCGCGCCTCGGTAATTTCATCAAGACTGTAGACATTGACAAACGTGCATCACAAATACTAAGGTCTTTATGAAACCCAAACTGCAATACTGCTCGGAGGTTATTAACAATAAACCTACAAAGACGCTCAGGGAGCAGATTCTAAAAAAAAACAAAGATAAAACAGTTTAATCGAAATCGGCCAATGTTTCAAGGCCTTGAGGACGGACTTAGTACCTTATGTACTGCAGCAATGTTTCCTATCTCAAACAAAAGGAAAATTTGCAGTGAAATCAGCAACCTTGCTAAAAAAGACGGGAAAGATCCCATTAGGGTCTAGGCTGCCCTAATATCAGTATGCAGCATGAAGATGCCTCGGGGTTCTCTTACAATTAATATTGTCTTTTTTCGTTGTGAAAAGAGTAAACAAGTCTCTAACCTGTTTGGGTACGATTCTGTCTGAAAAATTCTAATATAGAAACCACACAATAAAAAACTTCGTAAGGACGCGATCATCCTCTTAGTGACATAGCTAATCTTGGGAAATTAATCCATAATTCTTTTAACCAGAGAAATTCATCTTGAAATTGACCTGAACAATCGTTCAGGTGTTCTTACTCATATTCCCTTAGGCTGGTCCGAGTCCAGAGTTTCACACTAACACTCGACGGGCCGCCATTACAGGGTGAGCCGTGCATCCTGCACTCCAATAACTCTCAATTAATCAACCCCTTTCAGATACCGGTTAATGGTAGGCGGCTTCAACTCCTCCTCGAGTACTGGAGTGGATCTGTTCGTCAATCCTCCAACGACGAATACAGTCCTCAACCGCTCATCTTTTTCCACCTTTGACAGAGATAATGACAACTTCGGTAAGGCCACCATCACTCACTATGAAATAAAAATTTTCTGCTTTAAAATTTTCCATTTTCACTCTTGCTTTTTGTTTTTATTTACATAAAAACGTGTTATCCTGTGAAAGGTAAATAATCAAGTAAAAGGTCTTTTGGTTATATAATAATAATAATAATGATAATAATAATAATAATAATAATAATAATAATAATAATAATAATAATAATAATAATAATAATAAGGAATGTTATAAATTTCTTCAGCTGCAAACAGTGTCACTTGCCCTGGTAGTTGCGACGCCATATGAAATAGAAACAGTCACTTAGGTTAGTGAAATATAATGATAATAATCAGCGTAATATCCTTAACACTGATAACATCTTCCTTAATCCGTTATAGGCGAAAGAAAGATTATTCGCTTTAAGGAGCATTGTAGGTGTCTTCTTTCTGGTTGGCATCTTCCATCCACTTCTGATGGATTTCGCCCATAATTCTGTTGCAGTTAATCTTTTGCCCATTGCATCTTTCATCAGTAGTCTGGATGAAACAGTTTTTAATGTTGACCGAGACAAATCAGTTATTCACTTCTCTCTCTCTCTCTCTCTCTCTCTCTCTCTCTCTCTCTCTCTCTCTCTCTCTCTCTCTCACAAGTTAATGGGTGACTAATATCTCTGTCCCCGGCAGCTTTGGGAAGCTGCTCCGTCAACCAAAATGGCGGCGGTTGGTGGTTCAACGACTGCACCGCCATTAAAGCAACTCAGCCAAATATCGACTGGTACTTCTGGAACTATCCAGCGTATGAGCAAGGGCGTCTGCAAGAATTCTACATCAAGATTAAACGTAACCCATGAAGCCTTTATTCAGTGGCACTGAGGATGTGAGGTGACCTCCAGGGTAATGACCTTAGACGACCTTTATTAATTATCTCAAACCCTACATATCCCTTTTCCTCCTCTTAGGGATTTGCACCCTTTTGTGTCTGCACTTGATCCCCCACACAGCCGTCAGGAGTCGATGGATGCTGATTTCGCTGCTTGCGTTGATGATCACAGAAGTTAACGACGTCATTTCAAATAAGTGACATCCCTACATTTCACAAAATGTCTCCTGTGAATACACTGATAGACAAAACATTTCATAAAAGTCCACGAGGATTTTGAAAATGAATATCCCACTCTGCATTACATTTCCAGCAGTGTATTCCAAGGACGAGTGAGAATAAAAAAAAGTTGAGGTCTTGATGCAATATATATATATATATATATATATATATATATATATATATATATATATATATATATATATATATATATATATATATATATATATATATACAATTTGCAACAATGACGCTTTCTCCCATAATAAGAGACAAGGTTTTTTCAGAAGTGCCAGTTATCGAGAGATTGAACGAGGAAATAAATATCCACTTTCAAGAGGAAGCTGACGACTATACTGAGTAGGAATACCACATCCGGTTCAGCTAGAAACTTCAAAAGCAACTTTGCAAGGTGCAAGATCAACAAGACCTAGGCTTACTGTATGATATGAGCGGCTCCTCTCCCCCTTCTTCCCAGCATGCATTAAAAATGGATTCCACTTGAGAACTGTTAAGATAACACCTTTTATGTGTGAATGTGTGTCTGTGCGTGTGCCCGCGCGCGTAACATAAACCCATTTTATCTATAATTGCTCATGTGCTTCTTTTCAGGAAATGCTTACATATCTCAGGAAGTTAATGGAATCAAAAAGCATTGATTATGGTCTATTGTTTTAAAAGCAGGCACAAAGAAGCATGAATAACTACAATAGTCGTACAATCATACACTGAATTATTAAATATATTTTCGTGGTAATGATGGAGTATTTGCCATTCATGAACTGTTCATGCAATAAATTTACCTCTTCTTAACAGACATGAAAACTGAATAAAAGACATCTATTTTGAAGTGTTTGATATTCGACTGTTAAGGCGAGCTAAGTTAAAAGTTGTTTCTAAGTCTGTTGTATTTGACAAGCTGTTATTTGTATTTCTTCTCAGGATCAGAGTGTTTTAAATATTTTTAATAAACCCAAGGAATCCAAAAGCTCTCTTTTAATTGAATACATATAATACGATAAAGATTAATATCTGAAGAAAATTATAAAAATGTGAGGAATATAAGTAACAAAATAATTGGGTCAGTATCTGCATCTTGCGAAATAACATGCTATGCTGTTAAAGCAAGTTCGTTTGAATACGAAACTGACAGTGAAATGCGCTAGTTGTAACTCCGATCCTATCCTGTATTACATAACACACACAAACACACGCACACACACACATATCTGTATATACAGTATGTATATAGTATATATATATATATATATATATATATATATATATATATATATATATATATATATATATATAAATATATATATATATATATATATATATATATATATGAATATATATAGGTATATAAATCTTTATATATATATATATGAAGGTAAGAGCATTGCAACCATATATTTCGAACACTTTCTTCTGTGCCCCTGTTCACTGGTTTATGGTATGGCCTTTATCCCTAACATGTAGGAAAATCTCTGACCCCTCTGAAGCATAGGCGCACTGATCTTATACGCCATGTTAATCTTTGCAAGATGGGTCTACCCGTCTTCCTCATGTAAATCTCATTACAATTGTTGCATGGTATCTTGTAAACTCTTGCTTCTTCCCCCTTTTTTTTTAAGTATACGTTAATGAGCGACCTCCTGATGGACTTGGGATGATGGAAAATAAAAGGGGTATTAAACCTGAGGTGTTCTGTAGCTTTTTGGATGTTTTCATCGTACGGAAGCTTTATTTTGTCGTTAAAATCTATTTGTCTGTTGTTAGTGGGACCTCTGTAGTATATTCTATCCGCTTTATTAATAGCCTTCTCTATAATGTGTGTTGGGTAGAGTAGTTGCATTAGGTGTTGGCGGATCGTGTTGAATTCTCTCTCTAAGTACCCCTTGAGGAATAGGTTGCAGCCGACCATGATCGTTACGGAGACATCGTGGTAGCTTAGGAAATGAATATAAGAAACAGTGAAAGTGGGTTTCCTATGTACTGTAAAAGCATATCTGTT
>NC_089749.1:61486563-61499063 GCF_040412425.1 Macrobrachium rosenbergii | reverse complement strand
TCGCATCTCATACGAAAACAAATACAAATAAGTCAAGTTATAGCATCCCTCCCTCTTTAAAATCATCATTATAACCAATGAGGATAAACAAAAATTACAATTCATAATATAACAAAGACAAATTCTTACAATTTTACATAACAGGATGCCTGGATAAAAAATCTGCACGCAAATTATCCTTTCCCTTGATGTGATTCACATGTAGATCATAGTCTTGCAAGGATAACCACCATCTCATTAGTCTCTTATTCTTAGTCTTCATTTTCTGCAAGAACGTAAGTGGCTGATGATCAGTATATACTTCAATAGTGTATGGGGACGAATGAAGATAAGTATCAAACTTCTCCAAAGCCAAAAGTAGGCTAAGAGCTTCCTTTTCTATTGTAGAGTAGTTAAGCTGATGGGGTTTAAACTTTTGCGAGCTGTACATCACTGGATGTAGTAAGAAGTCTTTGCTTCTCTGCAGAAGAACTGCTCCTACTCCAATCTCACTGGCATCTACTTCGAGGATAAACGGACTTCCAAAATCAGGAGATTTGAGAACTGGGCTTGAGATTAACAAAGTCTTAGCCTTGTCGAATGCCTCCTGGTACTCTGAGGTCCACTGGAACTTTTTCTTGCTGCTTGTCAGATCAGTCAGTGGAAAGACAAGTTCCGAAAAATTCTTACAGAATCTTCTGTAATACCCGACCATCCCTAAGAAGCGTTGAACTTCCTTCCGACAGGTAGGTTCCTTCACAGTTAAGATGGCATTCACCTTGGCATTAACGGGTGCGACTTCTCCACTCCCGACAACATATCCAAGATACTGAATTCGGGCATAACCAAAGTCACTCTTCGCCAAATTCAGTGTGAGGTTTGTGGCTTCCAACCGAGCGAATACCTTCCTTAACGTCTCTAGGTGGCTATCCCAAGTATCTGTAAAAACAATAATGTCGTCCAAATATACTGCAACATTGGATAAATCCTTCAAAACATCATTCATGAGCCTTTGAAATATAGCTGTAGCATTCTTTAATCCAAAAGGTAACACCTTGTATTGAAAAAGTCCACTAGGTGTTACAAACGCAGTTATGGGTTTTGTGGATTCTGACAATGGTAGTTGATAGTAACCTTTAAGAAGATCTATACGAGATATAAATTTTGATGAGCTTACCAAGTCAATAAGATCGTCAATTCTGGGTAACGGATAGCAGTCAGAAACAGTAAGTTGGTTTACCTGACGATAATCTGTGCATAACCGACATGTACCATCTGGTTTTCCTACTAGTACACATGGAGATGACCATGGACTATGGCTGACTTCGGCCAAACCATGTTCTAGCAAGAAATCTACCTCTTTTTTCATGATGGTCTTCTTGTATGGAGATACTCGATACGGAGCGCTCTTAACTGGAACTGAGCCGATCTTAAGCTGCATCTCAACTTCCACAAGACTTGTTTGTGTTGGTATGTCTCCACAAATCGCTGGGAAAGATTCCAACAACCTTTCTATATCCTGCAATTGAAGAGAGGGTAAATGATGCAATTTAGATTTCAGATGGTTGATATTGTCAGAATTGGATAATCGAACATCTGTTTTTATAAGATGGTCATCAGATACTTGATCAGAAGACTTGTCAACAAGAACCAAGCTAGCAACGGCAATACTTTCTTCAGTTTTCTCCTTAGTAGAATAAAGTTTTAATCTGTTTATATGTACTTTTTCCGATCTCTCCTTTTACCTGGAGTAGATATTTCATATACATTCTGATTCTTACTCATCACAGTAAATGGTCCTTCATATCTGCTTTCAAAAGTTTTCTTCATAGGAGTTAACATTAAAACTCTATTTCCAACTTTAAATTCTCTCTTCTCTGCTTTACTATCAAAGTTTTTCTTCATGGAATGCTGGGCTTTAAACAAATGTTGATGGGCGAACTTACGTGAATACTCAAGCTTTTCTCTTAAATTCGTTGCATATTCTCCCAAACTGACATCTTCACTATAGTCTAACCAAGTGTCATACAATACTTTAAGTGGTCCTCTAATTTGTCTTCCATAAAGTAATTCGGCAGGAGAAGATCCAAGACTTTCCTGATGTGCATTCCTCACGGCATATAAAACAAATGGCAATCCTTCCTCCCAGTCTTTACCAGTTTCTTCACAAAACTTAGTCAATCCTTCTTTCAGCGTCTGGTGAAATCTTTCAAGACAACCTTGACTTTGAGGATGATATACTGTGGACATAGAATGTTTAATACCCATTACTTTCATTACTTCCTGAAATAATGTAGACGTAAAATTAGTTCCACGATCGGTCTGTACAATCCTAGGTATTCCATATTGGGTGAAAATCTTAACTAGATGAGGAATTAATGTTTTAGCAGAAATATTACGCAGAGGTACAGCATCTGGATACCTTATGCTACTGCACATAACAGTCATCAAATACTGGTTTTGTTTTTTAGACTTAGGCAATGGACCAACACAATCCAAAATTACTTTCTCAAATGGAACACTACATACAATCTGTGGAGATAAAGGTACTGGTTTTATAGGCTGATTAGGTTTACCTACTTTTTGACAAGTATCACAAACTTTACAAAATTTCTTTACATCTTCTCTTATTCCAGGCCAATAAAAATATTGCAGAATATTGAGAGTGGTCTTCTTCACTCCAAGATGGGCAGATGTATTCACATGGGCAATCCGGATTATTTCTTCTCTCAATCCTAAAGGTACAACTAATTGGTACTTCACATCCCATGAAGCATTAGCAGGAGTAGATAGTGCTCTGTACTTTCTCATCAGTATTCCTGTCTTTAAATAATAGCAAGTCCTTCTGTAGCGATTTCACTCTCTGAAACAGCTTCATTAAACATTTGTTGTAAAGAATAATCATTAGCTTGAGCATCTCTAATATCAAATTCTCTCATTTCAAACAGATTATGAAACTCTGAATCCAAAATGTTACAATCTAGTAAAGAAGATTCACGAACCTCCTCCGTAGTATTGTCTAGCTTACAGTCCTTTTCATTGTTGACTTTTTCTACCTTGTCTTCTATCAGAGGAGAGTTTCTCTGCTCTAGCTCCTCTACTACATCACCTGCTGCAACATCAACAGCATCCGTACAAATCAAATTCCTTGCAGTATCCAAAATCCTCAGGCTGTGTTCAACGACACATGACTGAAACATGGCATTCTCTTCTAGTTCCTTCACTGGATTTTCAATCAGAGGAGTATCCACAACAACAGGATCTGGAATCACTCTGGAACCAGCGATATCATTTCCTAATAGAAAATCAATGTTAGGTATAGGTAATGAGTCAACAACTCCTACAACAGTATTCCCTGTATACAAATTACAATCCACATGCAACTTTGCTCTGGGTACTGTAGTCAATCCGCCAATGCTCTTCAGAATTACACTATCTTGAGTCATACAATTCTCTATACCAGGAACTGCATCTCTGACCACCAAGCTGTGCGACGAACCCGTATCTCGTACTATCCTGACAGAGATTCCATTGGCACTTTCATCTGGAACACAAAGTTTTCCTTTAAAACAGAAAGGTTTAAATTCCTCTCTAACCACAGGAGACTTTTCTTTACCATACCTACACATTCTCGGGAGAGAACAAGCTACACTCCCTGTCTTTTCTTTGTTTTTAAGCCATCCAGGACAATTTCTACGAATATGTCCAACCTCACCACAAAAATAACATTTCACAACCGTACTATTATTACTTCCAGCATTGTTCTTCCCTTGACCTTTATATTTACTCCGGCCAGGACTATTATGTGGTGAATTCTGCAGTGATTTGCAAGGTGATGTATGTGGTGATCTCCTGGAATTGTTTTCCCTTTTAAATGGCTTTAACAGACCAAAATTCTCAGCCAGAGTAGTAGCTCTCTGCAAAGTTGTAACTTCTCTTTCAAACAAATATCACTGTACATCAACAGGAATTCCTCTTAAAAATTGTTCAAGTAACATTAACTCTCTGTACTCTTCCATGCACGTGACTCCAGCTGCTTTAATCCACTTATCATGAAGTTTAACAATACTATGAGTATACTCTACATATGATTGTCTATCACATTTACGAAACCTTCTAAATCGCAAACGATAATACTCAGGAGTAAGTTCATATATTTTAAGTATATTATCCTTGATAAAATCATAATCCTTGCACTCACTAGCATTCAAAGCTAGAAAAGCAGACCTAGCTTTTCCTACCAAAGCAGGTTGAATAATCACAGGCCAGACCTCCTTAGGCCAACTTAAACTTTGAGCTAACTTCTCAAAAAGTGAAAAAAATTCATCAGGTTCTGACTCATCAAATTTAGGTACAATCTTAGTAAACTTACTTACATCAGGTATACTCTCGTCAATAAGAGAAATTTTACCTTTACTTCCACTCTTGAGGGCTTCTAACTTTAACTGATACTCTCTTTTTTCTCTATCTAACCTGTCTTGACGCTCAATTTCTTCCCTTTTTAATCTGTCCTGCCTTTCTCTTTCTTCTCTTTTTTCTCTATCTAACCTGTCTTGACGTTCAATTTCTTCCCTTTTTAATCTGTCTTGCCTTTCCCTTTCCTCTCTTTCTCTTGCATACTGAATTTCTAATCTTTTTACCTCTAAGGCTGAACTACCTTCATCACATAAATCAAAGGCCTCTTCCGAGAGAACTCCATCATCGACTAACTTCGATATTACGTTACTCTTAATCTGAGATTTACGCCAGGCTTTCTTTATGTCTTTAGCAAACTCGTAGTGACTAGCGATCTCTAACCAATCATCCTTTCGCATCCGGTGCGAGCTCAAATATCCACTCGTAGGATTTTCAACAAACTCACTAATGTTAAAGGACTCCATAATTATCAACTTAATATACTAATTATCACTTGATAAACTGCACAACAAGAAATTAATTTGAAAATAGAAAAACCAATACGTCAATACGCATATTACAAATCTTGCACAATATCAATCATTACAAACAATTACTGAGGGCAAACAAATGAATATCCCGGACAGGCCCCCACTTGTTACGCTCTGCTTCTAATACTCTTAAATTATTAGTTAGAGAAACGTAAATATTTAGATTACCCAAGGCAATTATTCAAACACTGATCAAATTAATAAAAATATTATTTAATATTTAATTTAGTATTACCGAAAAATCAAATAAATATATATATATTAGTGAAATCACTGGATACTTATGCAATACTAAGTATTAACACTCTTCACACAAAGAAATACATAAGACAATAAATTCTTAATAACGAGTAAATACTCGAAATACACAGCACTCACTTAATACAGAGTAAACACTTCATAATGCTAAGTCACGTACATATAAGAAAAATACAAGAGAATCAATACTTTACCCATACTATTAATATAACTTTTTCACTTTACATCCTTTCGTAATATTAGTTAGTATAATTCACAACTTGTCAATACAATTCCAGGAGACACACTGGTACGTACGAGACTAAGTAGCCAAGTAAACTTTTAAAGGATCAAAACATCAGAACTTTACTCTTTTTAGAAAACAAGGAGGAAAAATACAATAACATTACACTCCCCAATCAAACCTACACTGCCATCTATTGGATGACCCTCGCATCTGATACGAAAACAAATACAAATAAGTCAAGTTATAGCATCCCTCCCTCTTTAAAATCATCATTATAACCAATGAGGATAAACAAAAATTACAATTCATAATATAACAAAGACAAATTCTTACAATTTTACATAACAGGATGCCTGGATAAAAAATCTGCACGCAAATTATCCTTTCCCTTGATGTGATTCACATGTAGATCATAGTCTTGCAAGGATAACCACCATCTCATTAGTCTCTTATTCTTAGTCTTCATTTTCTGCAAGAACGTAAGTGGCTGATGATCAGTATATACTTCAATAGTGTATGGGGACGAATGAAGATAAGTATCAAACTTCTCCAAAGCCAAAAGTAGGCTAAGAGCTTCCTTTTCTATTGTAGAGTAGTTAAGCTGATGGGGTTTAAACTTTTGCGAGCTGTACATCACTGGATGTAGTAAGAAGTCTTTGCTTCTCTGCAGAAGAACTGCTCCTACTCCAATCTCACTGGCATCTACTTCGAGGATAAACGGACTTCCAAAATCAGGAGATTTGAGAACTGGGCTTGAGATTAACAAAGTCTTAGCCTTGTCGAATGCCTCCTGGTACTCTGAGGTCCACTGGAACTTTTTCTTGCTGCTTGTCAGATCAGTCAGTGGAAAGACAAGTTCCGAAAAATTCTTACAGAATCTTCTGTAATACCCGACCATCCCTAAGAAGCGTTGAACTTCCTTCCGACAGGTAGGTTCCTTCACAGTTAAGATGGCATTCACCTTGGCATTAACGGGTGCGACTTCTCCACTCCCGACAACATATCCAAGATACTGAATTCGGGCATAACCAAAGTCACTCTTCGCCAAATTCAGTGTGAGGTTTGTGGCTTCCAACCGAGCGAATACCTTCCTTAACGTCTCTAGGTGGCTATCCCAAGTATCTGTAAAAACAATAATGTCGTCCAAATATACTGCAACATTGGATAAATCCTTCAAAACATCATTCATGAGCCTTTGAAATATAGCTGTAGCATTCTTTAATCCAAAAGGTAACACCTTGTATTGAAAAAGTCCACTAGGTGTTACAAACGCAGTTATGGGTTTTGTGGATTCTGACAATGGTAGTTGATAGTAACCTTTAAGAAGATCTATACGAGATATAAATTTTGATGAGCTTACCAAGTCAATAAGATCGTCAATTCTGGGTAACGGATAGCAGTCAGAAACAGTAAGTTGGTTTACCTGACGATAATCTGTGCATAACCGACATGTACCATCTGGTTTTCCTACTAGTACACATGGAGATGACCATGGACTATGGCTGACTTCGGCCAAACCATGTTCTAGCAAGAAATCTACCTCTTTTTTCATGATGGTCTTCTTGTATGGAGATACTCGATACGGAGCGCTCTTAACTGGAACTGAGCCGATCTTAAGCTGCATCTCAACTTCCACAAGACTTGTTTGTGTTGGTATGTCTCCACAAATCGCTGGGAAAGATTCCAACAACCTTTCTATATCCTGCAATTGAAGAGAGGGTAAATGATGCAATTTAGATTTCAGATGGTTGATATTGTCAGAATTGGATAATCGAACATCTGTTTTTATAAGATGGTCATCAGATACTTGATCAGAAGACTTGTCAACAAGAACCAAGCTAGCAACGGCAATACTTTCTTCAGTTTTCTCCTTAGTAGAATAAAGTTTTAATCTGTTTATATGTACTTTTTTCCGATCTCTCCTTTTACCTGGAGTAGATATTTCATATACATTCTGATTCTTACTCATCACAGTAAATGGTCCTTCATATCTGCTTTCAAAAGTTTTCTTCATAGGAGTTAACATTAAAACTCTATTTCCAACTTTAAATTCTCTCTTCTCTGCTTTACTATCAAAGTTTTTCTTCATGGAATGCTGGGCTTTAAACAAATGTTGATGGGCGAACTTACGTGAATACTCAAGCTTTTCTCTTAAATTCGTTGCATATTCTCCCAAACTGACATCTTCACTATAGTCTAACCAAGTGTCATACAATACTTTAAGTGGTCCTCTAATTTGTCTTCCATAAAGTAATTCGGCAGGAGAAGATCCAAGACTTTCCTGATGTGCATTCCTCACGGCATATAAAACAAATGGCAATCCTTCCTCCCAGTCTTTACCAGTTTCTTCACAAAACTTAGTCAATCCTTCTTTCAGCGTCTGGTGAAATCTTTCAAGACAACCTTGACTTTGAGGATGATATACTGTGGACATAGAATGTTTAATACCCATTACTTTCATTACTTCCTGAAATAATGTAGACGTAAAATTAGTTCCACGATCGGTCTGTACAATCCTAGGTATTCCATATTGGGTGAAAATCTTAACTAGATGAGGAATTAATGTTTTAGCAGAAATATTACGCAGAGGTACAGCATCTGGATACCTTATGCTACTGCACATAACAGTCATCAAATACTGGTTTTTGTTTTTAGACTTAGGCAATGGACCAACACAATCCAAAATTACTTTCTCAAATGGAACACTACATACAATCTGTGGAGATAAAGGTACTGGTTTTATAGGCTGATTAGGTTTACCTACTTTTTGACAAGTATCACAAACTTTACAAAATTTCTTTACATCTTCTCTTATTCCAGGCCAATAAAAATATTGCAGAATATTGAGAGTGGTCTTCTTCACTCCAAGATGGGCAGATGTATTCACATGGGCAATCCGGATTATTTCTTCTCTCAATCCTAAAGGTACAACTAATTGGTACTTCACATCCCATGAAGCATTAGCAGGAGTAGATAGTGCTCTGTACTTTCTCATCAGTATTCCTGTCTTTAAATAATAGCAAGTCGCTTCTGTAGCGATTTCACTCTCTGAAACAGCTTCATTAAACATTTGTTGTAAAGAATAATCATTAGCTTGAGCATCTCTAATATCAAATTCTCTCATTTCAAACAGATTATGAAACTCTGAATCCAAAATGTTACAATCTAGTAAAGAAGATTCACGAACCTCCTCCGTAGTATTGTCTAGCTTACAGTCCTTTTCATTGTTGACTTTTTCTACCTTGTCTTCTATCAGAGGAGAGTTTCTCTGCTCTAGCTCCTCTACTACATCACCTGCTGCAACATCAACAGCATCCGTACAAATCAAATTCCTTGCAGTATCCAAAATCCTCAGGCTGTGTTCAACGACACATGACTGAAACATGGCATTCTCTTCTAGTTCCTTCACTGGATTTTCAATCAGAGGAGTATCCACAACAACAGGATCTGGAATCACTCTGGAACCAGCGATATCATTTCCTAATAGAAAATCAATGTTAGGTATAGGTAATGAGTCAACAACTCCTACAACAGTATTCCCTGTATACAAATTACAATCCACATGCAACTTTGCTCTGGGTACTGTAGTCAATCCGCCAATGCTCTTCAGAATTACACTATCTTGAGTCATACAATTCTCTATACCAGGAACTGCATCTCTGACCACCAAGCTGTGCGACGAACCCGTATCTCGTACTATCCTGACAGAGATTCCATTGGCACTTTCATCTGGAACACAAAGTTTTCCTTTAAAACAGAAAGGTTTAAATTCTCTCTAACCACAGGAGACTTTTCTTTACCATACCTACACATTCTCGGGAGAGAACAAGCTACACTCCCTGTCTTTTCTTTGTTTTTAAGCCATCCAGGACAATTTCTACGAATATGTCCAACCTCACCACAAAAATAACATTTCACAACCGTACTATTATTACTTCCAGCATTGTTCTTCCCTTGACCTTTATATTTACTCCGGCCAGGACTATTATGTGGTGAATTCTGCAGTGATTTGCAAGGTGATGTATGTGGTGATCTCCTGGAATTGTTTCCCCTTTTAAATGGCTTTAACAGACCAAAATTCTCAGCCAGTGTAGTAGCTCTCTGCAAAGTTGTAACTTCTCTTTCAAACAAATATCACTGTACATCAACAGGAATTCCTCTTAAAAATTGTTCAAGTAACATTAACTCTCTGTACTCTTCCATGCACGTGACTCCAGCTGCTTTAATCCACTTATCATGAAGTTTAACAATACTATGAGTATACTCTACATATGATTGTCTATCACATTTACGAAACCTTCTAAATCGCAAACGATAATACTCAGGAGTAAGTTCATATATTTTAAGTATATTATCCTTGATAAAATCATAATCCTTGCACTCACTAGCATTCAAAGCTAGAAAAGCAGACCTAGCTTTTCCTACCAAAGCAGGTTGAATAATCACAGGCCAGACCTCCTTAGGCCAACTTAAACTTTGAGCTAACTTCTCAAAAGTGAAAAAATTCATCAGGTTCTGACTCATCAAATTTAGGTACAATCTTAGTAAACTTACTTACATCAGGTATACTCTCGTCAATAAGAGAAATTTTACCTTTACTTCCACTCTTGAGGGCTTCTAACTTTAACTGATACTCTCTTTTTTCTCTATCTAACCTGTCTTGACGCTCAATTTCTTCCCTTTTTAATCTGTCCTGCCTTTCTCTTTCTTCTCTTTTTTCTCTATCTAACCTGTCTTGACGTTCAATTTCTTCCCTTTTTAATCTGTCTTGCCTTTCCCTTTCCTCTCTTTCTCTTGCATACTGAATTTCTAATCTTTTTACCTCTAAGGCTGAACTACCTTCATCACATAAATCAAAGGCCTCTTCCGAGAGAACTCCATCATCGACTAACTTCGATATTACGTTACTCTTAATCTGAGATTTACGCCAGGCTTTCTTTATGTCTTTAGCAAACTCGTAGTGACTAGCGATCTCTAACCAATCATCCTTTCGCATCCGGTGCGAGCTCAAATATCCACTCGTAGGATTTTCAACAAACTCACTAATGTTAAAGGACTCCATAATTATCAACTTAATATACTAATTATCACTTGATAAACTGCACAACAAGAAATTAATTTGAAAATAGAAAAACCAATACGTCAATACGCATATTACAAATCTTGCACAATATCAATCATTACAAACAATTACCGAGGGCAAACAAATGAATATCCCGGACAGGCCCCACTTGTTACGCTCTGCTTCTAATACTCTTAAATTATTAGTTAGAGAAACGTAAATATTTAGATTACCCAAGGCAATTATTCAAACACTGATCAAATTAATAAAAATATTATTTAATATTTAATTTAGTATTACTGAAAAATCAAATAAATATATATATATTAGTGAAATCACTGGATACTTATGCAATACTAAGTATTAACACTCTTCACACAAAGAAATACATAAGACAATAAATTCTTAATAACGAGTAAATACTCGAAATACACAGCACTCACTTAATACAGAGTAAACACTTCATAATGCTAAGTCACGTACATATAAGAAAAATACAAGAGAATCAATACTTTACCCATACTATTAATATAACTTTTTCACTTTACATCCTTTCGTAATATTAGTTAGTATAATTCACAACTTGTCAATACAATTCCAGGAGACACACTGGTACGTACGAGACTAAGTAGCCAAGTAAACTTTTAAAGGATCAAAACATCAGAACTTTACTCTTTTTAGAAAACAAGGAGGAAAAATACAATAACATTACACTCCCCAATCAAACCTACACTGCCATCTATTGGATGACCCTCGCATCTCATACGAAAACAAATACAAATAAGTCATGTATTGTTCTTAAATGCGACATTAACACTAAAATTTTAAGAAGATGAGGGATATCTTTCATACTATTATTATAAGGCAGTTGGCAAGCAAATTTTTTTGTGTTGTAAGGTTCTTTCTGGTTTTGATACATAGTCTTTTTGCCACTTCAAATGCACTGTTTAATACACTATCAGGATATTTCAATTTTTGCCTGCATTCCTAATCTTATCTATTTCATCATCAATATATTCAGGCTACATACCCATAATGCTCTTAAAAACATAGATGAAAACACTGACTTTTTTAACCTTATTGCTTTGTCCAGAATAGAAATGTGCATAGGAAGAAATATTAGTGGGTTTTCTATACACACTATATTTAAACCCGACACTATTTCTTTCGTATGAAGACATCCAGAAACGGTAAGCACCCATCATTTTCCATTTCCATCGTGAATTTAATTGATGGTACTAATTGATTTAACTTAGCAAAAGTTTTTTTTTTTTTGGTTTCCTGGCCATACACAAATTATGTCGTCAACATACCTAAACCATGTTACATTTGGTTTTATGTTGTTTAATATCTTCTTTTCAAAAATTCCATATATAAGTTACTTTAACACTGGGGATAGAGGGTTTCCCATTGCCATACCAAAATTTTGTGAGTAAAATTTACCATTAAATTCAAATTTACAATCTTTTACACATAATTTAATCAGTTCAATTAAAGTACTTTTGGAAAATGGGATATCCAGCTGTGTGTTCTCTAACAATTCAGATAAAAACGCCATCAGATCATCTATAGGCACCTTTGTGAATAGTGATACAACATCAAAACTTACAAGCCTGGATTCACTATTAATCTCTACACTATTTATTTATTTATCAGGTCCACATTATTCTTGATATTTGCATTTGAGATGGTACCTACTAATGGGTTGAGAATATCTACTAAGTACTTCTGCTAGTTTGTATGATGTTTGGAACCAATTGAACTGATAATTGGCCTGGCAGGAAAGTTTGCTTTGTGAGTTTTATTGTACCATACATGTATGGTGTAGCGATGGAGAGGTCACACACAACTTCTTTATAAGACTTTCGTTACCTTTTAACAGGTTTTTCACTTTCTTATTGAAACCACTATTCACATTGTCTATCGGGTTTTATTTAATTCTTTATATGTGTTATCATCACCTAAAAGATTTTACATTTTTTCTATATATTCACTTTTATTTAAAATTACAAGGGCGCCTGATTTATCT
>NC_089749.1:61469063-61481563 GCF_040412425.1 Macrobrachium rosenbergii | reverse complement strand
TTAAGTGTTCCTTGAGTTTTGGGAACAGGAAAAATCTGAAGGAGCAAGATTAGGACTATAATGGGGAGGATGTGGAAGAGTTTCCCACCTAAATTTCGTAGGACTTCTCTTGCAACCCTTGATGAATGTGCTGGAGCGTTATCATGATGGAACAAAAATTCTGCAGTGCAACTTTCCTCGACGTTTTTAGCCAATGCAGTCTTCAGTTTTTGCAAAACACTTTTAGTAGTTCCTGGGTGATTGTTTTTGTCCTTCAAGGAAATCAATCAAAATCACTCCTTTGAGTCCCAAAACACTGTTGCCATAACCTTCTGGGCAGATCTCGCCACTTTGAACTTCACTGGTGCAGCTGAACCTCTTGGTAACCATTGCTTTGATTGAATTTTACTTTCTGGGTCATATTGATGGATCCAAGTTTCATCTCCAGTAACAATCCGGTAAAAAAACTCTGATTCATTTGATTCAATCTTCGTTAAAACTGCAAGAGAAAGTTCAGTTTCTTTGATGCAGTTGGTCTTCGCGCAACGCTTTTGGGACCCAACGTGCTGAAAGTTTACTCAAACCAAGATTTTCATTTAAAATTGAAAATGCGGAACCATGGGAGATCCCAGTTTCATTAGCTATCATATCGATAGTAATCCGACGATCTTCATCCACTAGATTCTGCACCAAAGCAACAATTCTTTTCATTTTTTGCAGTCGATGGTCTTCCTCTCTTGGGTTGTCTTTGAGGTCCTCCCTGACCATCCTTAAATCGCTTTATCCAATCATAAACAATGATTTAATGGAGAAGAATCTCCATAAACTGATTTACAAAGCTTCAATAATTTTTTCCTGGTTTCCAATCAAGCTTGGTCAGAACTTGATGTTAGTTTCTTCATCTCAAAATTTTTATTTTTCCATGGGTTCAAGAAGTTATTTTTCACTGAAGCAGATGTTAGTCACCAATTTAGCAAGAGGATGACTGAGGTAACAAGTCTATATGGATCACTACATCACAGATAATTGTTTACCAAGTATTTGGGTTGTTTCATTCCTGTGTAAATACATCATTCAACAATTTTTTCCTGGAACTTTTGACTTACCTCCTGGTATATATATATATATATTTTATATGATTATATATACACATATATATATGATATATATATAATATATATATATGGTTTACCTATATATCATATTATATATATATATATATATATATATAACATATAAATATACGGCTATATATATATATATATATACCATATATATATATATATATATATTATATATTATATATATAATATAAATATGAAAATATATATATATCAAAATCACAATATTATATATATATTTTTATATATATATATATATATCAGATCCACACCTATATATATATATATGTATATATATATATATATATATATATATAATATTTCCAAATATATATACATATTCTATAGAATTTTCTATATATATATATATAACATAAATATATATATATATATATTTATATTATATATATAGCCCCAATGTCTTATATATTATAATATCATATTATGGATATGAATATATATATATATATATCATATGATGATCATTTGTTTTAATTATACAATGATTTACATTTTCCAAACTCTTGCTAATTAGACAGACAAAATTTACAAACTGTTCTGTTATGTCACCCTGTATCTGATTTATAACTCAAAATGTGAAAATTCTTGAATAAAATGCTTATGCAATTAGAACGTTTTCCATGAATTTATGACACTATATAGGGTATATATATAGTTATATATATATATATATATATTTATATATATATATATATATATATATATATATATATATATATATATATATATATATATCACAGACATTTTCACATTTGAAAAATAAGAAACAGAGTGAATATTTTTTGTGTTGTTTGAGGTTATTTCAAGCCATTGACGATAGCAACTGATACTTTTGTGAGAAGTCACAAATGCATATATACTACAAGAACAGTACTGACGAACATTAACCTTTAGAGACTACATATCCCCTTCAGGCCGGTGTCGAGGTATAGTGGCCTTAAAAACTCATTTCTGGTAAAATACAATAAACTCTCAGGGACATTGCTGATAAACAGAATACCCCACCTCAGATCCACACCTGACAGTTGTCATGGAATTAGTTTGGAAACTCATTAACATTACTACCCCTTACTGTGTTTACAAATATGATAATCCTATTTTCATACATCTCTTGCCTACCCTTAAAGTTTAAACAATTTACAAATTTCATTTTGATATTAAAGGAAAGTTTATAAATCCCTTGACTGATATTCATATTATGGTTTTTTTTTTTTATAAGGCTAGCCAATGATGTACCCTTTCCAATGCACATTAGAATATACAATCCTTTTTGCCCCCTTTCCAGTTGATAGCATGATTGTTCTTTCTAACATGTACAAATTTACTCACTTTCTCTTGTGCATATCTCACACATTTTTATGTTGTTCAATATCTTATTTCCAGTGCTTTCCCGGTTTGGCCAATATAAAGTTGTCTATTCAAATTTAGTGGGGGAAATTTTATATCACCCTTTTAAGTTTATTGTTGGGAGTTCTTGATAAGTTATCATTTTTCATTGATGTTGTTCTTAAACCGATCCCATGATACACCAAAATTACTTAAGAAGATGAGGACTTATTTTTTCAATTATTTTTATAAGGCAAATAATTTTTAAAAAATTTTTTGAGATGTAAGGTTCTTTTGGTTTGATTTTTAAGTCTTTTGCCGCTTCAAATGCACTGTTTAATACACTATCTAGGATATTTAAATTTTTTGCCTTCATTAATAAAATCTTAAAAAATTTCATCATCAATATATTCAGGACTATTGGAATACCCGTCAATGCTCTTAAAAACATAGATGAAAACACTGACTTTTTTATTGCTTTGTATAGAAATAGAAATATATACATGGAAGAAATATTTACGTGGGTTTTCTATACACACTATATTTAAATGTCCTTTGATATTATTTCTTCGTATGAGGACATCCAAAACGTTCATAAGCACCCATCATTTTCCATTTCCATCACCTGAATTTAATTGATTGGTACTAATTGATTTAACTTATGCAAAAAGTTTTTTACATCTTGGTTCCCTGGCCATACACAAATTATGTCGTCAACATACCTAAACCATGTTACATTACGTGGGATTATGTTGTTAAAAATCTTCTTTCAAAAAATTGAATATAATTACTTAACACTGGGGCAGAGGGTTTCCCATTGCCGTACTAAAAATTTTGTGAGTAAATTTACCATTAAATTCAATTTACAATCTTTTACACGTATTTAATCAGTTCAATTAAAGTACTGTTAGAAATTGGGATATCAGCTGTGTGTTCTCTAACTTTCAGATAAAACGCCATCAGATCAAGGTGCCAATAGATGATCTAACGGTTGTGTATGGTTTCGCCAGTATTGTTCTTGTAGTATATATATTTGTGACTTAAGGTTAAAGTCTGCTATCATATTTCGTCAATGGCTTGAAATAAGTGCCAAACCGGTCGGGACCTACATCTCGTTTCTTATTTTTTCACCTGTTTGTGTGATAAATGAATCGTCCGTAGCAAAAGTGATAATAATCATCATATATATTATATATATATATATATATATATAATATATATATTATATATATATATATATATCTGTCCATATATTTTTTTACATATATACCTTTACATATATATATAAAGTGAATGTTTGGCTCCTTTTTGAAACAGAAAATCCAAAAACGCTTGACCGACTTGGACAAAATTTGATGCTCAGAGTCCGTTGTGTCACCCCAAGAATGGTTTATAACTCAAAAAAAACCCTACCCCGTGACAGACTTACAAACACAGACAAAACAAAAGAAATTTTCGTTTTTACGTCACCTTTTCCTTCAGTTTTCTGTGTTTATTCGCATTTTTCACATGACACTCCACTTTTTCTTTTTCTTAGGCTGCCAGACGTTCAGGATTAACCTATAAAATAAATCCAAATCCCCTATAACATGAATTTTTGACAGGAATATACGTGAAATTTGATCATAATCTATGAAAATTATTTATATAATAATTTTTTATTAATCAATAAAATCAACATTGAAAACCTACGACGGTTTAAATGTGGCAAGTAACAGACCAAATGCTTTTGTGATAGACTTAACACCCCATTGAAAAATTACTGGCCACTAAATTGCCAGCTTTTTTTTCAGTGTTCATTTTAAGCAAGACAATCTTAATCATTTTTGCCAGTAAACTACAAATTTTTAATATATGGTATTACCTTCATAATATCTAACGTCTTTGTTTTAACGTGCTTTTTCCCATTTTCTATATGGGGTATATACGATGCCTTTTACGAAGGACTTTGATTTGGCGTTGGGGTAGGCCGTAGCCTCGATCGGCTGCCCTGCCTGACATCGCTTAGAAGCCGGTAATGATGTGTACGTGTATCGTGCCAATCCCCAGCCCTTTCTCCCAAGCAGCGAGGAGAACTGGGAGGGTAGGTCGACAGTTCGAGACGTGGAGGTATAAATGTTATGTTTTAGAAGATTTGGAGTGGATTTTGTTTATGTGTGTATTAGTCTGTAACTCCCATTTGCTTTTCAGCAAACCTACCTGTTGATTACATACGGGGTGTCTACACGATAGCAAAGTGTCCGCCTTCACTGACCAGTCGGCTGCGGATTTGAACGAGCACCACGTTTTTCTGTTACGAAGTCCTAGACCGCTGCTTCTACCGACTGAGCCAATTGCTACGGTACTTAATTCAAAAAAATTATTAGTTTGTTATATGACTTTAAGATAAAAAAATAACTCATCGACGAGACGAAAAATCCATCACCATCCGCACATGCTTCTGTGGTAAAACTGCCCTCATTTAAAAATTTTTGCATGACGAAAAATACCACATTTTTTCGGTGTTCATTTTAAGCCAAATGTATCTTAATTATACCTTGACAATAAAATCAAATAAATCTTAAGTACCTTGAGGTATTACATCATCATATCTAAGTACTTAGTCCATTAAAAAATCACAATTTAACAACAATTTCTACATTAGACCATTCATACTTCGGGCTACACTTCCCCTCAGAAACGTCAAAGGAAAATGAAACGCTTTCGTCAACACATACAAGGAACAGAAAACAGATGCAGCTCTTTTTACGGTGTCTAAAATTACAATCGTGATAATCGTTTAATATTTATAAAGCCAACGAACACTGTTATCTTAAATAACTTCTGGCTAAGACCGATGTCAACATGTACAGTATTTCCTTTTTTTATTCGTTCAAATGCGAATTTCCTCATTAATTCGTTCGTGTTTTCTTCTTCGATTTTGCCTTCAGAATAATATATTTTCATTTCTATCTTTTATCAATGGGAATTTATTAAAAACAATAAATACCGGTTGCCTAACATTCCTCCAAGAATTGAAAGAATTTTGTTTGATTTATGATTGCGTTATTGTATGAATTCACCAAGTTATAGATAATACATTGCATGTGTTTTTTATATGAGTTGTAATTTATTATGTTTTGTTAAAAAAGTCCCTAAAATCGATATAAAAAAACAAGTATCACAAGTTGAAATTAGCCACATAGAAAGTGTTTTGCCACTTTATTTCTTTAATACGATGACGGGGTGGAAGGCTAACTCTTGCAGTTCAATTAATAATAGGAAGGAAGCAAAAATCTTAACAGAGTTATAGACTAAATATTTCATATTAAAAATAGAAGTAAATTTTCATACAATATTAAAGAATGAGTTTAAAGTAGAACTGAGGGGTTGGTTCAGTTTTTTATGAGTTGGACGGTGACGTTAACTTCATTATAGTAACACATATCGTAAAAAGGCACCATTGGCCAAGGCCTATAAAAATTCTCTGTATCCCATGGAAATATTCTTTTAGATTCTTATTGTATTTTTTGGACTTATAACGGCCTACAAATAGAGTCGAAGGGTCTAACAATGAAATGAATACATAATTTACTCATATTCTGATCAGATGACTGAGATGCTTCCCAGATGAAATACAGCGGCAAACTGCCACGAAATTAGCGCCAACCTGTCCACATGTGCAATTACCTGTCAGTCAGAGAATATTTAGGTAACACCATCAGTTCATCCATACTGGTGAGTGGACTGTCTTCGCCCACAAACTGTCGTCTGCACATAAGTTTTAATGGCAGGTTTTAATGGCAGTTTCAATGAACTGACAGAAGAAATGACAGGTAAACTTGAGGGTGTTAGGAGGGGGAAAGCATGAGAGAGACAGAGAGAGAGGGAGAAACAGAGAGAGAGAGAGTTTAAAAAATGTCATTCAGAGTTTTCCAGGCTGGAACTGAGTGCTGCCGCAGCTGTTGGTCAGCTAGTATCTTTTATATATATATATTTATATATATATATATATATATATATATATATATATATATATATATATATATATATATATATATATATATATAATATATATATATATATATATATATATATATATATATATATATATATATATAAGTGAATGTTTGTTTGTATATTTGTGAGCTATTGAAATCTGAACTGCTTTAACTGATCTAGACAAAATTTGGGACATGGGCCATTATTTGATCCAACTTAGATAATAGGGTAGGTTTCAAACCTTGTAAATTAACACCACTTCCCCTTCCGAATACCCCTTCCCATGCCTTTGTAACTTATGGTGGTAGATAAAACACCTACAAATTTATCATACCTCATTTCATGTATTCGAGTCTATAAAAATTTATTATTGAAAATGCTTTTCAATCACCACAGTAATACCTGGATAAAAAAGAGACAGATAGCACATTGTTATCTGGATGCAAGGGGGTCACCACAGTAATACCAGGATAAAAGGGACATACAGCCCAGTGATACCTGGTTAAAGGTGTCAGACAGGACAGTAATACCCGGGTAAAATGGACAGTCACCACAGTAATACCTGGATAAAAGGGACAGTCACCACAGTAATACATGGTTAAGGGCAACAGACAGTACAGTAATACCTGGTTAAGGGTGTCAGACAGCACAGTAATACCTGGATAAAAGGGACAGTTACCAAAGTAATATCTGGATAAAAGGGACAGACAGCACAGTAATACCTGGATAAAAGGGACAGTCACCACAGTAATAACTGGATAAAACAGACAGTCACCATAGTAATACCTGGATAGAAGGACATGCAGTACATGTCCTTCTGGTTAAAGGGGACAAACAGCAGAGTAATACCTGCATACAACGGACACACAGTAAAGTAATATGTGGCTAAAGGGGATATACAGCACAGTAATACCTGGTTAAAGGGGACAGGCAGCATAGTAATACCAGGATAAAAAGGACAGTAACCACAGCAATACCTGGATAAAAGGGACAGACAGCACAGTAATTCCTGGTTAAAGGTGACAGACAGCACAGTAATACCTGGTTAAAGGTGTCAGACAGCACAGTAATACTATATAAAAGGGACAGTCATCACAGTAATTCCCGGATAAAAGGGACAGTCACAACAGCAATACCTGGATAAAAAGGATAGATAGAACATTAATACTTGAATAAAAAGAACAGTCATCACAGGAATACCTGGATGAAAGAGACAGACAGCACAGTACTACCTGGATAAAAGGGACAGTCACCACATTAATACCTGTCAGTTCACCCACGACTGTTTCAAGGGTGAACATTCACATGAAAAGGTATAATTGTCAGTCGAACCATCAACACAAACACCTTATTTACACCTTACCCAACCCCTTAGCTCTTCCCTCCCCCTTTCCCTTTTCCCTCCCCCACATGTAGACTGTAATTCAGAGGTTTTCCTGGGCAGTCCTGTGTTGCATTTATAATATATATATATATATATATATATATATATATATATATATATATATATATATATATATATATATATATATATATATATATATATATATATATATATATATATATATATGTATGTATATAGATATATATATGTATATATATATATATACATATATATATATATATATATATATATATATATATATATATATATATATATATATATATATATATATATATATATATATATATATATATATATATATATACACATACACACACATACACAAACACACACACACTAGCTGACTTAACCGGTCACTGCCCAGTAAAACTCTGAATGACAGTTTACATGTGGGGAGGAAAAGGGAAAGGGGAAGGAAGAAGAAAGGTTCAAAGCAGGGGAGAAGGGAAGGGAGAGGGGCTTCACTTATAATGATGGTCCGACTGACAGTTCTACACTTTTCTTTATATATATATATATATATATATATATATATATATATATATATATATATATATATATATATATATATATATATATATATATATATATATATATATATATATATATATATATATATATATATATATATCACTCACGTCTCCTCGCTGCTAGGGGAAAGGGAGCTGGGATTTGGCACGATACATATACACGATACATATACCTGATGTCAGGTAGGGCAGCTGATCGGAGCTACGGCCTCCCCAACATTAGATCATGATGTAAGTTTACCGCGAAAGTCATTTTACAATGAATGACACTTCAGCTTTGTTATGTAGATGGGAGTAGCAATGAAAGGTTAATTACAATAACTAACTTATAAAATAGGTTAAAAATTACCCTTTAATATAAAAGACTTTCGCTTCTCAAAGGTCACAAAGAATTCTACGCGCTAGAAAACGGGAAATCTAGTGTATGGAGATAGCGTTTGTCTAAAGTGAATTAAGAAAGGCAGAATTGTAATGCATTTAAATATTTTGTCATATCCACTCCCAGAACGATTTTCTATTTTTATGCATCAGTGTCCTCAAAATACAGCATATTTCCAAAGCCAAAATGGAGAATATATATTTTTCTTTATGGAGACAAAAATAGCAGGTAAAGTAAACCAAAGTTGTTATGCTGTTCAAAAATATTTATTTTTTATATATATCGTGGGAATATCTTTATCATTCCGAAAAAATATTTTGAGGTAACTGAAGTATAGTCAACGTTTTTGCATAACTTTCAGCGTTTCTAGAGTAACGAAAGTTTTTCGTATACACAAGAAAAAGGCATAAAATTCATGATTCATTTGCAATTGATAAACAGCAATTAGGCCATTCATGTAGATTGGAATACCGTCAGTATTTAATTATGTTCATCTTAATGCAGCACAATAGCCCCAGGTAAAAACTTAACTGTTACACCTGCGAGGTAAAGAGAATTATATATTTGCTAACAGAGTAATGGTGGATAATGTTACACTGCATTCCCTTTAGATGGTAATTTTATAAGGTACAGACCTTGCTCTATCCTGCCTGTTCAACAGGGTGTGGTTCTAAAGAATTTGCAGTTCTCGCCTGTACCTGGGGCGGCAGAGAGCTCATTGTGAACTCTTAAAGCTAGCCACAACAACAAGAGCAGATCAGTAAGTGGTAAAATTAAGGGGAGATACTAGATTCAACGCTTTCTGCCCTAAGAGATTTTAACGAAACCAAAATGTAAACAGTGCTTTTGAAAAAGTTGTTGTTTTTTCAGCTGAAATATTAGCAATTGTCAAGACAAAAAGCTCCCTGTTTCGTTTAGCCGGGAGTTCAGAATTCATTGTATAGGGGAAAAAATGTTTCGAAAGGCATACGGAAGACTGACAGGATCTGATTAACTGAGATCAGAGTTCAGCGCGATAAGCAATAGCTGCTAAAAAGCCATATATAATTTCATAATCCCTTTGTTTCTTTTTAAGTGCATTTGCCCTTTCCAAAGTTTGTCTCAGAAATTTTTGCTCCTGCCAATTTACTGTTCTTATAATACTTGATTTCTTATTTCATTATGTATGTTTTCGCTCAGAATTTATGGAAAGATATCCTGTTTACGCGACTTCGTGACCACTTTTGTATTTCATTGTGGCTAACTGAAGCCTGGTATAGTTTTAAATTCTTTGTTCATGAACAGTGTTCACATGAGCAGTAAACTCTTGCTTATCGTATTGTGCCAACATCATATTAAAACTATCAGCTAAAAGGTAATTTACAGAGCAGTAGAAAAGGGGGAAAAGGTTTTATTATTTACGATATTTTTCATAAGCTTTGGTTCATCAAAGGGTTATAGATTTTAAGTCCTTAAAGGAGAAAAGAAATACACAATTACTGAGGCTTGCAGATGATCCTAATTCGAAAAAATTATGTTGAAGAAAATCTACAGGAACTTTGAAAAGTCGTAAATTTCTGGAAATCGGAGAAAGTTGAAATGGGTTTTGGTAAGAGCCAACTTCTCAAGGCAAACTGAATCCAGAAATATGGAACAATGGAAAATAGAACATTGAAATATGGAACAAGGTGGTGAAGTTATGGGAGTGGTTGATTCATACAGACATCAGAGAGAAAATGAAGTTAATTACAGTAAGGAAAAAGACTAGAACGGGAAACAGAAAGTTTGAAGAGAACGCTGACCCATCTCTCATGTACGGAAATAAGATGCATGGAATGTAAAACTAGGGGTTAGAAATCGTAAAGCTATTGTGATGCATTGTTTGCGGGTGATACTCATTTATGAAGTAGGAAGGGTTGGAAGGTGATAAACGCAGATATGATTAAATGATTGCAAGATGTTATTGCATTTGAAAAGGGTAGAGCAGTGTGTAAACTGATTTTTCCATTTCGGAGATAATGGAGGAGAACAGGAGGGCAAATGGGTGTAGTATTCAGAAGTATCTGAGGGAGGAAAATAAATATAACTAGAAATTGCTGGCTACAAGAACTGGAAGAGGTGTAAGGTCAAAACAGTCTTCATATTTTGGATGTCTGCTCACGTTGATTTATGGAGTGGGAAGATTAAGCATCATAGCCATATGAACATAAACATCCTGGGAGATATAAATAAAATAGCGTTAATGATAGCAGTGTTGATGACATCATAACGTCTCCGACTGTAATTCATTCTATTGTTATTTCTTCTTCGTTAATATAGCAATAGTATAGCAGTAGATTTATCACTGTGCAGAACAATTGCATTATATATATATATATATATATATATATATATATATATATATATATATATATATATATATATATATATATATATATATCTGTGTGTAAGCTGTTTTCTGTACAAGTCATTAATGTACTGTAGAATCATTGTTGTTGACAGATAGGTAGGTATCGCTTCCAGTTGTTTCTGTCCACCCACGAAGAGGAAATTCGACACAACTCTCAAGGTCTTTCGACAGATCAGTCAAGTCAGCAATTTACTGAATGAGAGAAAAAATCTGGTCTTTTGATTTTACTGACATCGCTACACTTCTATTTCTATTCAGAGCGCTAAATTCATATAGAGCACTGGACAAACCAGCAAAGCCAGTCCCTTAACAAAGAACTGAGAAATATCCCCACCCAGTGAAGCGACATTCAGCTCTGGAGTTCACTTTGTTGCCGGTCACTTTTAGGAACCGTTCGACTAAGCGTGTCATTTATTTTATTTATTTTTTTAATTATATCACGAAATCAGTGTGTAAATTAGGACATAGCCTTGAAACCTAGATTTGTAAACTCAACACAGCAAATTAAGACTTCATTATACATTAGGAACCACGAAATGATTTTATAAACAGAAAAATCAATAAGTAAGATTTTTAATTTTGTAAAACGCACTAGAGAAGATAATTAAGTCAGCTTCGATCTGTTGGTATAAAATAAAATCAGTTTGTGTCGCTTTAGTGTTTACATTGCTTGTGGAGAAACGAACAGGGTTCTGTCAAATCGGCTTTGTGGCTGTGTCGGAACGACTCCAGATGAAATCAAAATGATGGAGGAGGAGGAGGAGGAGGAGGAGGAGGAGGAGGAGGAGGAGGAATGCTGTTCAACAGTTATGATAAGACAGGAGTCGACTTTTGAACTCAGTATTTTTTTTTATCTCAGTATCTCAGTAGGTGATCTTTGCAAAAACAAAAGCCGCTGATAATGTGTCGATGATTCAAGGGTGGATACGAGTGCACAAACATTTCTATAAGGTACAAAAAAGGCACACATCATTTTTGTCATAAAAACGCTGACGTTATCACTGTACTGTATATATAGTTCTCTTATGTAAAAGCCTGAACCTATACAAATAGGTTAGTAGAAATTGACAGGACTGAAGAAGTCTAAACTTTGACTAGAAGTGTCATCTTAAATTTAAATACAATGACAGAGTCAGGGACATTCTTGTCAACCCAGATCCATTCAAACTCTGACACAGATTCCATACTGAATATTAAGTTTGACGTAAAGTGTTTGTTGTATGTGTTATTCATCCTATGCTTCTGATTTGTCTATGGTACCTGTTTATGAAAGTGAGGCAGGCAAAGTGCTTTCATGTAAAGTGCTCTAAATACGATATCAAGTGGTTTCAGGAGGTAATTAAGTTGTTCCTTGCGAAGGTGTAGTCCT
>NC_089749.1:61461563-61464063 GCF_040412425.1 Macrobrachium rosenbergii | reverse complement strand
ATTAGGCTGAGTATTGTATATTTTGAGACTCCTGAGAATTTCCCCTGTCTGTTGTACCAACAGTTCTGGATCAAATGTCCTATCCTATTGCAATTCGAACACCATTTGTTTCTTCACAATTCTTGTGTTGTATGGTTGAATAACCACCCTTTCCACAATTTTGACTCTGCTTATTTGACTGTGGTCTATTATTCCCTGAATTTTGGCCTTTGACTAGTTCTCTGTCCAGGAGCCCTGTTATTTCCACTGTTACTTCCATTGGTTCCAGTGGTATTCCCATTGTTACTCTATTTGGCGGCCTACCTGATTGTTTCTGTTTGATTGATTAAATCTCCTATTGTTGTTCCTAATATTTCCTATCAGATGAAGTTCTGTTTCTGATGCCTAGACCTAGCTTGCCCTGATTGGTTTCTACCGGACTGGTTATTATTTCTGAGCTTCCACTAGCTACGGTTCCTGTAAAATCTGCACTACTACTTGATGAATCTTGTTTTACTTTCTATGTACATCAAGGTATGTACAATTCCATCATTTGGCTTCCTATCGTAGTACTTCCTTAAGGCTACTCTTCTTCCCACCCAAAGCATCGTAGATGGCCTCACTTCCAGACATATATATCTATACCTTGGATATACTAGCTAAATCTGTTTCATCATCATCAAAGTCATCCTTCCTTCCAATAACAATTCCTACATCTTTCATATCTGTCGTCACTCTATCTATAGCTTCTTCTGACTCTGCTGCTAATTACCATCATATTTGATGATGGAAAGATCCTATGTTGCACTGGTTGGATCTTCTGTGCTCTGGCTACAAACTGTAAGCACTGCTTCTTGAATTCGTTAAACAGAGTAATTTTCTTTAAAAAGTACTGAATGGAGCAGAATTATCCTGGTCCATGTTCCTGGCATTCCCAAGCTCCCCCTTCAGGAGGACTACAAGCAGTAATTTGCCATGTTACCAGTTGATTTTCCTTTTGACCTTGTGGTAACATCAAATATAACTTCTTTTTATATCAACGTGTTTGCGCACCCCCTGATGAGAGCCCTCATCGTGTACTTCTTTTTTTGTTTGTGTTTTATATGTCCTGGGTATCTTACAGGCCATTTTCAGAGTGAGAGAAAGAATAAAGAGACAAAGAGAGAAAGAATAAAGCCAGGATTCATTAGAGTCGATAGTCACCAATACGAGAAGACGCAGCACTTCCCCCTAGCTTCCATGGTCCCAACCAGACTCTGACCGCGGGCTACTTAACCAGATTCGGTCTGCGGGCTACTTAACCAGACAGAAACTGAACTTCGACTAGCGAGAGTGGTTTTCAAGATAGTAAAACTGTAACCGCAATTGTACTTGTGTATGTAATTAACTTTCATCATTAAAGTAAGCAGCTATCCATTTCGTCTCCATTATGCCTTTCTGAGAGATATAATTACATTCCATATATATATATCCCTTCTAAATAATAATATCGTGAGCTGCTGACTACGGAAGAGATGCTGTGGACGAATACTTCGCCGACTTAGAAGAAAGACGCAGGTAAGAAGGGAACAATATGTCACACAAGTTATGAAAATAAACTTGTGTAATGATATATATATATATATATATATATATATATATATATATATATATATATATATATATATATATATATATATATGTATATATATATATATATATATATATATATATATATATATATATATATATATATATATATATATATATATATATATATATATATATATATATATATATATATATATATATATATATATATATATATATATATATATATATATATATATATATATATATATATATATATACTAGCTGACCAACACGGCACTGCCCAGGAAATTCTGAATGACAACTGATAAACTCTCTGTCTCTGCCTTTGTCTCTCTCTCTCTTTCTCCTCCTAACACCCCTCAACTCTCTATTTCCTCTCTCTCTCTCTCTCTCTCTCTCTCCTCTCTCTCTCTCTCTCCTCCCTAACACACCCTCTACTCTCTCACTTCCTCTCCCTCTCACACTCTCTCTCACTCTGTCCCTTCCCTGTGAGGATAATTGCTTCAGTTACATTACCCAAAATTTTTGACATTTTATCTTTTACCCCTTTTCACCCCCTATTCCTATTGGGGCTGAACTTGGACTTAAAGGGTATCAGGAGTGTGAGAGAGGTGCGAAATAATGAGCAGGAAGACAAGTACTGCTGGTTTATTGATGAAAATGAGCTGCTTATAAAGTGGGATGCGGACGTCTGCGTAGTTCGCAGAGACCGCTGGTACAAAGATTTACAGGTGACCCAAGGTAAAACTAATTTCTTACAAAAACAGGACAGGTTCATATAGAGAACATAGTGATCAACAATGTCTGACATATAACATAAATAACTCGTTACTTGTACATAAAACATGATTGTTTAGAAAGACAACATATATACAGTTTACAATTATGATGATAAATATATATTCCGATCGACCTTGGGTTGATGAGA
>NC_089749.1:61439063-61456563 GCF_040412425.1 Macrobrachium rosenbergii | reverse complement strand
ATTTTTTTTGCAATTCAGCTGTGTAAATCAAATATAATAATAATAATAATAATAATAATAATAATAATAATAATAATAATACACACAATTTTATTTCAGAGGCATCTCACCATGTGACGTGATCAGTGACAATTTATATTTTCTATCTTTAATCATTTACTTTATTTGGATATTTTGCTACTGCTCCAGTAAAGAAACTGACTCCATTTCCTTCACTTAGAAGAAAAGAAGAGAAGGGGTCGGGCATTTTTGGTAAGGTTTTAAGAGGTGCAAAAGAAACTGCTGATTTATTCATGATCCAGGCGGTTTATATAGCGGCAGACTGGCGTCGCGCCACGGAAAACAATGGAAGCAAGGGTGACCTGAGGTCGATAACAATTAACAATAAAATACAGTGAACGAGTACAATTTACAATGTGAAAACAGACAGAATTAAAGTTGAATACAATATTGATGCCTGCGAAAGAAGAAATGCATGGTACATAAATTGAGGACAGATAAATAATTATATACACAGTTTAAATGATTGAATTTACGTGACCTGGCCCGTCAGGTATGACGAATTGCAGATACAAAGAAAATGGGCCGTCACCAAAGAAAACTCGCTCAGCAGGGACTTTACAAAAAGCATGATCAGCAGAGACTGTACAAATGACTTTACAAATACTCCCCCCTCCCCCAAAGCCATAGGTAACGTCTGATTAGTTGGTGTATCTGCTGGGGTGTTGAAGGGTGCCCCGGCTGTGAGAGGACAACGGAGGGACGCCCTATGTGTGTGGGTGGCTGATTGCAGGTGTGGGCGGCCTTTTCCGGGGGCGGCCACGTGTCCGCTTCTTACGAGGGTCCGGTTGCGGCGGTCGCTGCGCTGGCAGTGGCTGCGCCGGCGGAGGTTGTGGTGTGCTGACGGCTGTGTCCTCCTCCAGGAGGGCGGGCTTGACTCAGTCGATTGACACCCAATCATTCCTCCCGTGAAGTGCGAGCAGGAATGCCTTGCTGTTCCGTTCCAGCACGCGGAAGGGCCCCCTGTAGGGCCTGGTCAGTGGCGGGCGGACGGCGTCATCCCTGTCGAAGACGTGGGTAGTGGAGGCCAGCCCGGGCGATGTGAAGGTGGCCGACCTGTCGGTATATGTCCTCTTGCAGGGGGCGAACTTGCCGACCATTTCGCGAAGCCTCTGGACAGATGGGTTGTGGTGATCCTTTATCACTAGCTCGCCCGGGACCACAAGGGGCTCGCTGTAGGTTTTGTCGGCTGCGGACGGGGCGCCATTAGCCCTGGGTGCGGTCCTCAACCCGAGGAGGACCCATGGCAGTTGGTACTTCCAGTCCTTGGCGGTACAGTGGGCCATAAGGGACACCTTCAGGGACCTGTGAAAACGCTCGACCAAGCCATTGGCGGCTGGATTGTAGACCATGGTGATGTGATGAGCTGTCCCCAGCAGCTGGACAAGGGCGGACCACAATTCAGACAGGAATGCGGGGCCCCTGTCGGTTGTGATGTGGTCAAGGACGCCGAAGCGGCTGATCCAGCTGGAGAGCAGGGCCTCGGCGCATGCGCTGGTGGTGGCTTCTTGCATTGGCGTGGCTTTGGGCCACCTCGTTGAGCGGTCTACCACTGTCAGGAGTTATCTGGACCCTCCTGATGAGGGAAGGGGCCCAATGACGTCGATGTGAACATGTACAAAATGCCGCCCTGGCTGTGGGAATTCACCTACCCCGGATTCAGTGTGCTCCCCCACCTTGCTGGTTTGACAATGCAGGCACTGCCTCGCCCAGGTCCTCGCGTCCTTCTGTACTCCATGCCAGACAAACTTCTCTGACAGCAGCTTGGTCGTCGTCCTGCAGGAGGGGTGTGACAGGCCGTGGATTATGTCGAATACCTGGCGGCAGCGGGAGGCTGGCACTAGGGGGCGGGGCTGGCCGGTGCTGACGTCGCAGAGGAGAATTGGGCCCCGAGGGGGGAGGGGCACGTCCCTCCACTTTAGGGACGTGATGGCGGTGCTGTAGGCTGGGGTCTCTGGGTCGGCTGCCTGCTCCCTGGCGAGGTCTTCGTAGTTGATCCCCAGTTGCACCGCGTTCAGCTCGACTCTGGAGAGAGCGTCCGCCACAGGGTTCTTCCTGTTGGGAGGTACTTGATGGAGCAGGTGAACTCAGCGATGGCCAGAGATGCCGCTGCTGCCTGGAAGACCACCTTGCTTGGTGAAGGCGTGGACCAGCGGCTGGTGGTCCGTATAGATTGTGAAGGGCGTGCCCTCCAGGAGGAACTTGAAGTGCCAAATTGCACGGTACACTGGGCAGAGTTCCCTGTTGAAGGTACTGCAGCGGGCCTCTGCGGGGTTGAAATTCTTGCTGAAGAAGGCGATGGGCTGGGGAGCGCCGTTGATGACCTGCTCCAGGACAGCACCACAGGCGATGTTGCTGGCGTCCATTGTCAGCTGGAGGGGAGTGCTGGGATCCTGGTGTGCCAAGGCGGTTGCCTCGGCAAGGGTGGCCTTCGTCAGGGAGAAGGCCTGCTGCTGGCTGGGTCCCCACAACAAGGATTTTGGTCGGCCTTTCAGGGTCTCCATCAGAGGGGCCGTGGTGTGTGCGATCCCGGGGATGAACCTCCTGTAGTAGTTCACCACCCCGAGAAACTCTTGGACGGCCTTGATGGAGGTGGGGACGGGGAACCTGGTGACGGTTGTAACTTTGGATGTGAGTGGACAGACGCCATCTGGGGATACCTCATGGCCCAGGAAGTCGGCTTTCTGTATGCCGAAGGTGCATTTGTCGAAACATACGACGAGACCGTTCTCCTGCAGGCGCTGGAGGACTGCCCAGATGTGTTTCTGGTGCTCCTTATGGGACCTGGAAAATATAAGGATATCATCTACGTAACAGACGTAGAACTTTAGGTCGCCCAGGATGCTGTCCATGAGCCGCTGGGAAGTCGGCCCAGCATTCCTCAGGCCAAATGTAGAGAAGGCGAGCACGTAGGACCCGAAAGGCGTGATGATGGCAGTCTTTGGTATGTCCTCTGACGCGACCAGTACCTGAAAAAAGGATTTCAAGAGATCCAACTTAGTAAATATTTTGGCCCCGTGGAAGGAGGCCATGAGGTCCTGCATGTTCGGCAGGGAATAATGACCAGGTTCCATTGCGAGGTTGAGCCACCTGTAGTCGCCGCAGGGTCTCCAGGAGCCATCCGGTTTCTGCACCATGTGGAGGGGGGAGACCCATGGGCTGGAGGCCTTCTTGCAGATTCCCATCCATTCCATTTCGGCGAACACGTCCTTGGCCTCCTGAAGGCGTCGAGGGGGAAGCCTCCGGAACTTCACATGTGCCGGGGCCCCTTTGTTTTTATGTGGTGATATATGCCATGTTTGGCTGGGGCCCCAGACTTTTGGTGGAGCTCGGGCCTGAACACATCAGGGAACTCTGTCAGCAGCTGCGTGTACTGGTGGGGGTGGCGGAGCAAATGGTGGGTGCCCTGGGTCCCATTGCCAACGGGAGGGACTGGCAGGAGTCTGTGTCGAGGAGGCGCTTCTGACTGATGTCGACTGCCAGCCCGAAGTGTGCCAGGAAATCCGCACCCGGGAGCGGAGTTCTAACTTCCGCAACGACAAAGTCCCAGGAGTATCTCCGGCCAAGGATGGCGATCGACAGGGGCCTGGTTCCGTAGGAGAGGATGGCGGCCGTCAGGGAGGCAGCCAGGTCCGGTTCTCACTTGCGGTCCTCTCTAGATGCCGGGAAGAATGATCTAACGGCCCCCGTGTCGACCAGCATCATCCTGCCAGAGACGGTGTCGCGGACATAGAAGCCTACTGGTTCTGGGCCCCTGGGTTCTTCTGCTGCCATGGAGGCCTGTCCTGCTGGCCGCCGCCTCCCCAATTTTTTGAATGGGCAAACGAACAGGGCGGCAGGCAGTTCCCCGCATCCTTGCCGAACCGCCTGTATTAGTGGCAAAGACCGGGGGATTTCCATCTGATGGTAGGCGCTGGGTGCCTCCTGGTAGCGGCGTTGACCTCTTGCTCTGCGCCCTTCTCCTGCTGGATGGTGGTGACTGGGAGTGTGGGTGCTGGTACCCGCTTTGTTGCCTTCACGGAGTCCGTCAAGTGCTGTGCTGTGCGAATCAGGGCTTCGAGGGGCATCGCGTAGGGCTCAGGGATTTGTGTGCAGACCTCCGGGAGGAGCTGACGGAGGAGGAGCTCCCGCGACAGGCTTATTTCATGCTTCTTTTTACTACCGTCAGTGTCTGGGAGGGTGAGGAGGTCTTGGATCATACCCCATGACTCCATGACGCTCTGATTCTGCCCCGGGTTGATGGCGAAGTCGAGGGCGCGGGCGGCCCGCTCAGCAACCGGCAGGGAGCATGTCTCGAGGAGAGTTTTCTTCAGGAGGTGGTAGGTAAGGGGGCATGCGTCAGACACCCACGGGACGAGCTTCCTGTAGATATCCTCCGGCAGGGCGTTGAGTACTATATCAGCCTGCAGCACCTCGTCGTTAAGATCTGCAATCTTGAACTGGCTCTCGACCCTGCAGAGCCACGCTGACGGATTCCCCTGCATGAACAGCAGCAGCTTTATGGACAGGGCGGCCCTTGTTTGTCCCGCCAGACAAGGGAGGGTGCGGGGCGCGGGCAGGGGTGTGGAGGAGCGTGAGAGCCTCGGCGTGGGGATGTGCGCGGGTGATATGGGAGGGAGGTAGACCTCCGAATCCACGAGGTCAGCGGTTAACTGAACGAGGGAAGGGATGTCCACGTCCATACTCGCTCTTTGCCCTCTTAAATGGAGTACTCGCATCAAAACGCACTTGGGAGCGTGCCGTGTGAGTCCGCTAATGACGCTGGTGATTTTCCCGACGAGACTCAGCACACCCAAACGCTGGTTCAGCGCCGTGATTAGTCCGCTAAGGGCGTGAGTAAGCTCCTGAAGCCAAGACTGAGTCGCCGTATAGGTCAGCTAATGGCTTCGGGAACCATTCTGGGGTCACCATTTTAAGAGGTGCAAAAGAAACGAGCAGGTAAAAGGTGAACTGCTGATTTATTCATGATCCAGGTGGTTTATATAGCGGCAGACTGGCATCGCGCCGTGGAAAACAATGGAAGCAAGGGTGACCTGAGGTCGATAACAATTAACAATAAAATACAGCGAACGAGTACAATTTACAATGTGAAAACAGACAGAATTAAAGTTGAATACAATCTCGATGCCTGGGAAAGAAGAAATACACAGTACATAAATTGAGGACAGATAAATAATTACATTCACAGTTTAAATGATTTAATTTACGTGACCTGGCCCGTCAGGTATGACGAATTGCAGATACAAAGAAAATGGGCCGTCACCAAAGAAAACTCGCTCAGCAGGGACTTTACAAAAAGCATGATCAGCAGAGACTGTACAAATGACTTTACAAGGTTTCCTTTAGGCCATGAATAATCCTGGATAGGGTGAGTACTTATATTGCCCCATGAAGCGTGTACCATTTGTGCGGGACAATGACTAATCCCTTTATAGCCCAGGGGTTGTTTATTTTTGCCTGCACGTAGCTAATTGCCATTCATAATATGGAGACAAGAAATAGCACCCTTGCCTTCCACCTGAAAGACCTGGGTTCGATCCCGACGTGAGTCAGAAATTTATTTCTGTTCCACACGTAATTGTGTGTTGATTATTTCTATCTTATTCACTCAGAAGGGATAATTCGAATGAAATGCTGTCTATTGTGTCACTGCTGAGTTGGGAAGTTGGGTAAGACTCGCTGGTATGCAAGCAGTTAGCTTGCCCAGGTAATTCTTTGGGTTCAGTTGCTCTCAGGTTCCAACTTCTTTTAGACTTGTGTGGCCTAGTGGATAGTGCCCTTGCCTTCCACCTGAAAGACCTGGGTTCGATCCCGACGTGAGTCAGAAATTTATTTCTGTTCCACACGTGATTGTGTGTTGATTATTTCTATCTTATTCACTCAGAAGGGATAATTCAATGAAATGCTGTCTATTGGGTCATTGCTGAGTCAGGAAGTTGGGAAAACTCGCTGGTATGCAAACAGTTAGCTTGCCCAGGTAATTCCTTGGGTGCAGTTGCTCTCAGGTTCCAACTTCTTTTAGACTTGTGTGGCTTAGTGGATAGCGCCCTTGCCTTCCACCTGAAAGACCTGGGTTCGATCCTGACGTGAGTCAGAAATTTATTTCTGTCCCACACGTGATTGTGTGTTGATTATTATTTCTATATATATATATATATATATATATATATATATATATATATATATATATATATATATATATATATATATATATATATAGATATAGATATAGATATAGATATATATATATATATATATATATATATATATATATATATATATATATATATATATATATATATATATATATATATATATATATATATATATATATATATATATAGATATATATATATATATATATATATATATATATATATATATATATATATATATATATATATATATATATATATATATATATATATATATATATATATATATATATATATATATAGAGAGAGAGAGAGAGAGAGAGAGAGAGAGAGAGAGAGAGAGAGAGAGAGAGAGAGAGTTAGTTTGAAATCAGAAAAAACAGAAACTATAGAAGTTTGAACCGAGACCTGTGTATGTTTTCTTTCTTAAAATTGAGGTAATAAAACAGTAATTTTCCTTCGGGACCAGAATATCTAAGAAGGCTAATCTGAATTGTGTTCTTTCTCCATTGTAAAATTAATATTATTATGGTAATTATTAGCAAAAACCAGTAGCCGGTCTGCATGGAACTCATGTGTGAATAGCATAAAAGTGCCGTCCACATAACGCGAGTAAAACAGAGGGCAGAAGGCCAGGGGGCATTCGTCCATAATGTGCTACCCAGGGACCACATGAAGATGTTCGCAAAGGTAGGACCAAGCGGAGACCCCATGGCCATGGCCTCAATTTGTTTAAAAAGCTGTCCATTGAAAACAAATGCCGTGTCCAGCACGGCCAAATCTAAAATAGCTTTAAATTTCGAATAACTAAAATTAAAATAAACAGACTCAGGTTCAGGGAATAGTTTATCAAGAATAATGTTTATGGTCTCTCTTACAGGTACGTTGGTAAATAGTGACTCGACATCAAACCTAGCAATGAATAAGTCAGAATCCTGGGATAAAATACTTTCTTTAAACTGTTTAGAATTTTTAAGCGTATATTGATTTGTGGTCAGCGGTTCCAATAGCGGGACGAGAAATTTTGCCATTTTTTAATTAGGTGTGTTGTAAGAGGCCAAAATAGGGCGGAGAGGAACATTATCTTTATGTATCTTTTAGTAGACCATACAAAATTCCGTAAGATGAGCCGGTGGAGAATAGATCATGGAACACTTTTTCATCAATAATGTTGTCCTTTTTCAAGGCTCTAAGAAATCTAATGATTTTATCCCCCACTTTGAATATGCTTTGGTAATTTGGTACACCCACTTTTTGGAACCTTGTACGATAGCTTAAAATAGTAGTCATTTTGTTATTGTAGTCACTCATATCCAATATTACCGTTCGCCTTCCCTTATCCGGCCTCAAAATGATAATGTCATGACGCCTAGAAAGGGGCTTGAGAATAAGAATGATCTGGATATTCTCAAGTCGATTTTAGTGCGTTTTTATCTTTGACGCTGAAAGGTTGGTTGTGTGGAGCTGTTTTCAGCTGTAGTTTTATGAATAAATGACTTTTGCTTTGATTGTATGCGTTGGCATTCTTCTTTTATATATATTTTCTGCTCGGATATTTAAATGTTCTTTTCATTATTTATGATTTTTTGTACTTAAAGCCTCAGTTTTAGTCAAGTGTGCATGTAATTTAAGTCTGTGAGTTGTAATTCTATCATTAAAATTGTTTGATCTTTTTCAGCTATTGGATCTTATAATCAGCTCTTATTTTATGTTAACATATTATATTTTACTTTGTAGAAAATCCTTGAAGATGTGGCGATGATGTCACGAAACGTAGGATTAAAACAAAATGCATATCTCATCCTATTCCTGCCCTTAATCTGCTTCATCATTGCGAATAAGAGCCTTGCCCGTCTGATCTGTGTTGTATACACACACACACACACACACACACACACACACACACACACACATATATATATATATATATATATATATATATATATATATATATATATATATATATATATATATATATATATATATATATATATATATTTATAAGTGAAAAACTTGTATATTAGTTTGGCTTCTATGGAAATCCAAACCGCTTGGCAGACCCAGACAAAATTTTGCACATGGCCTCCATGTCACCCCAGAAAGGTTTTTAACTCAAAGTCAAACCACTACCCCGTGACAGACATACAAACACAGGCCAAACAAATGAAATTTTCGTTTTTATGTTAACTTTTCCTAGAGTTATCTGGGTTTTTTCTTATTTTTTACCTGACACCCTGCCCTACCAGACGTATGATTAACTTATACAAAAAATCCAAATCTCCTATAACATCAGTTTTTAACCAGAATTTACATGGAATTTGATCATAATTTATGAGAATTATTAATATAATTGTTTATTACCTCAATAAAATTAACATTGAAAACTTTCTTCGGTTTACAGGGTTTACAATCCTTGCCACGGTAAAAAGTAACAGACCAAACGCTTCTATGATAGCCATACCCGCCCGTTAAAAAATTACTCGCGGCGAAATTACCACTTTTTTTCAGTGTTCATTTTAAGCCAAACGTATCTTAACCATACCTTGCCAATAAAATACAAATTCTTAATTACCTTCAGGTATTACCATCATCATATCTACGTACTTAATCCACTAAAATATCACCATTTATCGATAATTTCTATATTAGACCATTTAGACTTCAACCTTCACTTTCCCTCAGAAACGTCAAAGGAAACTGAAACGCGTTCGTTAATTAATTAACATAAACAGGAAACCGTAAACAGTTGCAGCTCTTTTTATGGTGTCTAAAATTATAATTGTGATAATAATTTAATATTTATATAGCCAACGGACACTGTATCTTAAATAGCTGCTACCTAAGACCAACGTCAACATGTACGATATTTGCTTTTTTTATTTGTTCAAATGCAACTTTCCTCATTAATTCGTCTGTTTCTTCTTCGTTTTGCCCTTTAGAATGATATATATTCATTTCTATCTTTTATCAACGTTTATTTGTTCAAAACAATAAATACTAATTGCGTAACATTCCTCCAAGAAGGGAAAGATTTTGTGTGATTCATGATTACGTTATGGTACAAATTGACCTAATTTATAGATGCCGTACGTGTAACTTTATACACAATTCTAAGTTAGATAATAAGTTGTAATTTATTATGTTATAAACATCCCTAAGACCAATATAAAAATACGTATCACGAGTTGAAGTCAGCCATATAAAAAAAGTGTTTTGCCACATTTTTTTCTTAATATGATGAGGGGGTGGAAGGGTAACTCTTGCAGCAATTTTCACTTAATAACAGGAAAGAAATTAAAAAGACGTAACAGAGTATAGACCAAATATTTCTTATTAAAAAAAGACGCCAGTTCTTATACAGTATTAATGGATGAGTTTAAATTAGAACAGAGGGGTTGGTTCAGTTTTTTTATGAATTGGACAGTGAAGTTTACTTTCATTATACTAACACATAAAAAGAAATCATTGGACTAGGGCTATACCAAATTGTCTATATCACATGGAAATATTGTTTTAGATTTTTATTGTATGATTTGGACTTATAACGGCCCACAAATAGCGTTCAAGGGTCTAACAGTGAAATGAATAAGCCTATTCATGTTTAAATATTGGGGTTCCATTCGATTAATAATCGCTAATAAAGACGGGCAGAACGGAAACACGTGGCGGAACGATCTCAATTTATTGGTATCTGGATATTATTGTTTACATGCGATGATCGCAAACTAGGCGTGGTAATGCATCTTTACAAGAACGACGTAGGTCTTACATCCTTACAGAATTACATACATTAACTCAAATAATTATAGAAAAATATAAGTTATTGTAACAATACATAATTTATTCATATTCTGATCACAGCGTCTGAGATGCTTCCCAGATGAAATGCAGCGGCAAACTCACAAAATTGGCGCTAACCTGTCCACACGTGCAATTACCTGTCAGTCAGTCGGAAGATATTTAGTTAACACCATCAGTTCATCCGTTCTGGTGAGTGGACTGTCTCCGCCCACAAACTATTGTCTACACGTAAGTTTTAACAGCAGTTTCGATGAACTGACAGAAGAAATGACAGGTAAACTTGGCGGGTGTTAGGGAGAGAGAGAGAGAGAGAGAGAGAGAGAGAGAGAGTTTATCGAATGTCATTTAGAGTTTTTCTGGGCAGTGAATGTTTGTATATTTGTTTGAACACTATAGAAATCCGAACAGCTTGACCCCGATAAAATTTTGCACATGGCCTATATATCACCCCAGAAAGGTTTATAACTCAAAATCAAACTCTTACCCCATGAAAGACTTATATAAAACACAGACAAAACAAATGAATTTTTCATTTTTACATCACCATTTCCTTCAGTGCTTTATGGGTTAATTCTTATTTTTCACCTGACGCTCCACCTTTTCTTCCAGGCACTGTCAGACGTATGATTGACCTACAACAATAAATCCAAATCCCCATCATTAATCTTCTCCCACTGCTATGTGAAAGTAATTGTTGCCATGTATCACTACCAGTGTAAACCTAACCGTTATTATTTTTAAATATAAATTGTCTTATTCTAAAAATGTATTGTTACAAAGTCTTAAATTTAATATACAATATTTTATAATAGATTTGGTGTAACAAAATGCTTTAAAAATGTAAATTATTTTTGATCCGTGCATGTGTAGTAGCAAGGCCTTGGTAGTAGCTGTTGGCTGAGGCCGACATGCAAGCTGGATGGCGTTTCATTTATTTTATAAGTTCAAATACGAATTTCCTCATTAATTCGTTAGTTTCTTTTTTGTTTTTAACTTCAGAATTCGCTATAGCGGCTGATTCATGACATTATAGTGACGTGTTTCATTATAAACGGTGTAAATGAGGTCTGGAATTAATTATCATGCAGTTTGGTAACAACACTTCTACCAGTCATCAACTCCACCTCGCAATACCAAACTCTCTCTCTCTCTCTCTCTCTCTCTCTCTCTCTCTCTCTCTCTCTCTCTCTCTCTCTCTCTCTCTCAAAGCATCACCCAAACAATTTGGAGCAAAATCCTTTTATGAGGTTTTTAACTATTGCAATTCTATTTGTCACTTTGATTACTCAGGTATATAAATTTTAAATTGCTCTTTTAAAGGTATATTATCAGTGCCCGCATTATGCCAAGGTGCTCTATGGGACTGCCAATCTTATTTTCACCTAAACATTGGCTTCCCCAACATTTTCTGAAATGGTCTTTACATAAACCTCATATCACTACATTCAATAATAGGACTTCTGTTTATCTTCGAAAGTACTAATAACTATAAGACAAGCAAAACAGTCAGCAGTTACTTTCAAGCTGCTATAACTTCTGTACTGAGCTTGAGATCCTTAAGCTTAGAACATCTATGTCTGTATGTATGTATATATATATATATATATATATATATATATATATATATATATATATATATATATATATATATATATATATATATATATGTATATATGTGTGTGTGTGTGTGTGTGTGTGTGTGTGTGTGTATGTTGTGAAGGCAGTGTGATATTCAGTGCTGGAAATGTTTGCGCAAGTGCTTAGTCGCAACACATCAGCATGCAGATGAGAGTCCATCAATCTGAGATGCCATGGGACCGGAAGCTTGCATGGCCATTTCTCTTTGGAACTTTCTAGAAGGAATTATTAGTTTTAACTGGTTTATAGGTGGGGTGCGAGGCGTGTAAGTTCATTTGTACATACCTGCATGTGCCTCGTGATTAGTCCTTTCGTGTTATAATGTTTTATTCTGCTTGGAGCCGAGCAGAGGCCTGGACACCTTGTTTTGGACTGTCACCTAAATGGTGTCTTATGACTTTGGGCATGAATGACACATGTGTGTCATGTATGACAAGATGGGCGCTTGTTTGTTCCTGTCAGAGTTTGGCTGTTATGGGAATATGGCCAATTGAGACTGGTACAAATTACTTAACAATGGAGACTTTATAACAACGGAGAAGACACGGAAGGTTTCGTTAGTGTTTCATGAAGCAATGTTTTTAGGGAGTAGTTTATGTGCTTGCTTGCACTTTTAATAATTTTCTTCATTTTGACTGGCTACATTAATTAACCTATTCAAGCTCTTTTTTTTTTTTTGTAGAATAATCTTTACTTTTGTAAATGGGATTTAATTTCACACATGCTAATTAAAAGGTTCTATTTAGAAGAGAGAGAGAGAGAGAGAGAGAGAGAGAGAGAGAGAGAGAGAGAGAAGAAGGAACTTCGCAACTGCCGGTCTACAAGGACACCAACAGGACTTCAGGTAAGACCCTATTCCCCCCTGGAGGGGAGGTAACAGCGGTTTAAAATAGAAGAGAAGCCTGCGTGTGTGAATGAAGTCGGAGATAGGTACACACCTTAAATACACATTATTTTCATAGGGTGAAATGGTGAGTAGTTAGCACTGTGTCAGTTTGAAGGACATTTCATGGCATCGGCAGTTTTCGGTCGCGAGGGCATCTGAGAATGATCTTGAGTTCAGTCTTTTTTGACGAGTGCTGTTGTCAAGTAGGGGTGATTAAGTGCCCGATGTGTTTTGTTGCGGTTTCGGGCATAATTGTGTTTTTACCGCAGTTTTCGACGAGTTGTGTGTTTTTTAAATGAAACGCGGTGTGCTTTAGTGTATGTAGGACGGCCGCCCTGTGGCTGGGACTTGATAGACAGAAGGGATAAAATTTGGGTGTTCTTTCTTTTATGTTATTTGTATTTTTGTTTTTTTCTCTCTCTCTCTCTTGATTTTTGCTTGTTTTCTTTCCCTGAGAGGTGGTGGTGTTTTTGAATATTGTTTTAGTTTGAAATGGGTTATTTTTGTGGGCGCACTTTATTGAGGGGTTTTCCTTTTGTGTTTTTTTTTCCTTATCGGGTTGTTTTAAGGAACAAAGGGAGTTCAGTTTTTTCCCTTGGTTTTTTTTTTTGCTCCCCCCTCTCTTTCGAGATTTTTAAAAATTTTTATTGATTTGTTGTATAACTCCAGTTTTTTTTTTTTTTATGTAGTTGCATTTAATGGGGACTGGTGTTTAAACGAGACACAGTGTTTATGCTTAAAGGCAGATAACGACGTCTTGTTTGAGGTCTCAGCGATTTGTGCTCTTAGCCTGTCAAGGTGTGGCTAACTCTCTGCATGGTTACTGGGCCTTTGTCTTGGTTGCGATGGCAGTTAGTGGGTGTATTGGAGGGAGAATTTTTACTTCGGGGGGATTTTTTTCCTCTTTTTTTCTCTTTCCTTGGGGGAAGGGGGGGCGCTTTGTGTTATAACCTCGACTCACATATGATGTGACAATCAGCTGTTGTGCGCGGGCATAAGATATGATTCACACCTGTGGAGTTTGGTGAATTGTTGTGGGTCACGGGGATGTTATATTTTCTGGTGTTTTTTTTTTTTCTCTCGTTCTCTTGTGCAAGGGTTTTGATATTACACGCTTTTGCGGTCGGGGAGAGTTTTTACAGGGGTGTGGAGTAGTTATCATTCACGTAGAATCCAGAAAGGGAAATTATAGAAAATGACAGGCGCGAATTCATGAGTTTCGTCGTTGACCCATAAAATCACGACGTTTGCATCTCCTATATTTTTTGAAAGGGGGATGTTAGTGATTGATTTTTTTTTTTTTTTTTGTTTCATGGTTTTTCGTTTTGGGTTAGAGCATATTGTGCAGGTGTTTTGTTGTTATATGCCTTTCCAGTAGGGATGTGGTTTTTATTTACGGGGATGTTGTTGAGGATTTTAATATTATATATATGATGATAATGAGACTATGCCTTTAGAAGGGGGGCAAGTCTTTAACAGTTAATAAGGTAGAAGACTCTGTCTCGTAAAGTAACAATTTTTGCATCCTCAATTAAGCCGTTTCGGGCTTAGTTGACGGAATTTTGCAACAGGCAGTTGAGCTTTTTTTTACTGAGAGGGTCGGGTTGGGTTTCTGGCAATTTGTGTCCTTGGACAACTTCTAGAAGTTGTTGCATTTTTTTTCTGGCTGCTGAATGACATCTCGGACGCCGTAGGCAGTAGTTTTGGTGGCCCGGTAGAACCTGCATCAGATGAGTTTTTTCTATTTTTGCCTAAGTTAGGAAGTATTTGTCGAAGTGCCCGACGATAGATGGCACATTTTTCTTTGGGATGCCGGAAACCACGATGGGGGATCATAGGAATGCCCCACAGAGGGAACTTGATTTTGTTGCCAGTGGTTTTGCGGTAAAGTTGAGAGTGATGGAATATCTAATTTTGCTTCTAGTAGTTTTCGAGCTAAAGTCGAAAAGGATAGGAAGTCTACGGATCAAGCGCCACAGTTTCGTTGCTTCAATTGTGACAAGCCAGGGCATATTATGACGATGTTTTGCCAGGTTAGATATTGTGGCGGATGTAAGAATTCCACGCACAATTGGAGGTTCTGTTCGTCGTCAACAAGAGTCAGGATAGACCGGTAACTCAGAATTTCAGCAGTAGCTATAGGAAGGCTCCACAAGAGGATGTTCAAAGGAGGTCTAAAATAGACATGATTGTAGGAGGCAGGGCAGTCAAAGGGGGAAAAATGTCTTGCTCGTGTCATATTGCCTTTCTTGGGTAATAGGATTTTATTGGGGCATCCCGCGTGTAAGAGGATCGTTTTTTTTTTTTACATATATTCCCTAGTAAGGGAGGGATACCTGTTGGTGAAACTGGAGGGTTTATTCCATATACAGGTGTTGATGAAATGGAGGAAATATGTAGGTAAGTGGTAATAAGGAGGAAATTGTGGTAAATAATCAATTACGGTGGCATAATAAGCCTAATGGTGAGAGGAAGAGAATATATAAAGGTGTCTTTTTGGGGATATTACTTTAGGACCACGTATGGTGGCTATGGTGAAACTTAAGGGTGTGGTGAGTTAAGTTTCGGTGAATGTGTCAAATAATGGTGTTACATGGGTGGAATTGTTCGACTGCAATAGTTCAGTGAGGAGATATCAGAGGAACACTTATATTGTGGATTTGGAGGAACAGGAGTGATGATGCCGTATCAGTGACGTTATTAGGCCGACATGGAGTTTAGAAGAGAGATTTTTAGGAATCATTTAGGTGAAGCAGACTATACAGAATATACTGAAAGATTAGGTGAAGTATTAACTGAGGTTTCTGGTGTAATGGCCCTGAAATGGGATAAACTATGATTAGCAGATGTTTTAGAACAGAGGTTAGAGTTGTAAGGAGGGACGAGGCCGATTTATGCCCCGATACCTTTTAAGAATAGGGAGTAGGTTGAGCAAGAGGTTAATAAGCGGGGGGATGAAGGTATAATTAGGCCTAGCTCGTCGCCGATGTTGGCGGCACCTAACAAAAATGGTTCGATCAGTGTATGGGTGGAGTTTTAGGAAACTAAATGAGAAGACCATTCTTGTTGGGTATCTGGTGGCGTGTCTTCCAGATTTATTTGTGGAGATCGATTGATGAGTAACTACTATTACAATAGTTACGCATCAATCGATCTCATGCAAGGGCTTTTGTAGGTGCCACTTAGTGACGAGAGTAGGTAATTGATGGTATTTTATATTCCGAAAGGGCATTACGAGTTTATTCGGATGCCGTTCGGCTCGTCAAATACTCCTATGATACCTACGAGGTTAGTGAATACTGGTTTTGCACGGGCTGTTGGGGAAACAGGTGTTCGTTCATTGGACGATATTTCGTTTGCAACAGATTCCTTAGAGGAACATTTAGGGGTGCTTAGGGAAGTCTTTAAGAGGTTTAGAATGGCAGGTCCAAAAATTGAATTAGCCAAGTGTGATTTCTTGAAGAGGCAGATTGCATATATAGGACATGTCAATTCGCGAGAAGTGTATAGGTGAATGATGAGAAAGTTAGGGCTATTTTTAATTTTCATACACCGAAAAGGGAGAAACAGGTCCATTCATTTACCGGGATGGCGGGATTTTTCCGTCGATTCGTGAAGGGGTTTTCTAGGTTGTCGACACCTTTGACAGATGTATTGAGAGATGATGTACAATTTTCATGGCGTGAAGCTCAACAGATAGCTTTTCGGAAGATTAAAAGTGTTTTAGTGAGTCCTCCAGGTTTTGAGGTTTTCAGATCTTTTTGGGTTGCCATTTTTTTTTCTTCTTGGTGACAGATCCCAGTCATGAAGGGGTAGGTGCTTACTTAATGCAGAGTTTTGAGGGGAAATTGCATCCAAGGTTAAAATATGTGGTAGTAATGAAAGTATTAATAGTTACGGTGGATAGGGAGGCTGTTGCGGTGGTGTCTAGCTTGATTCATTTTTATATGTCCCTTTTGGGGAATAAGGTGGAAGTCCTTACGGATCATAAGCCATTGTTGGATCTTTTTAATAAGCCTGAATTTTTTCTAAGAGGGCTAGGTCGTTTTCGACAATTAGAGATTCTGATGCTAAGCCTAGATATATTGGAGGCAAATATAATGTGGTGGCAGATGCTCTTAGTAGGTATTTTGTTGACACGGAGGGTGAGCATGTGTGTATTGTAGCTGGTGAGTGTGTACATTGGGACATTAGTTTATTGGAGAAGATGTAGTATGAAGGTGAGGTTTTAGTAGACGCAGGGGCATTTCTTAGGAGAATAAGTAGGAAAGGGTTATAATATGCCTTATTCAGGTCTGGAGTTAGGGGGTAATTAGTTGGTAAGGAATGTTAAATACAAGTTGAGAAGTAAGGATAAAGGGGATATAACACAGACTGTGGTGAACTTTGTGAAGCGATGTTCAGTGTAAGATTCGTGTATTGGAGTTTTTTTTGTTTTTATCCCTAGTAGGTTTTTTCAGGGTGCATATGGGTCTGTTTGCTAAATTTTTATGAGTTGGGGATTTGCCTATAGGCATTTGTTGGTAATTAAAGATGAATTAACGAGGTTTGTGGAGTTTTTTTCCTTTAAAGAATAAGACTGTGGAGGAGGTTGCAATTGCATTTTTCATTGGGCACTTTTGCCGCTATGGAATTCCTGAGGTGCTTATTACAAATAATGGGAGAGAATTTGTGAATAAGACGCTAGAGTGTCTTGCAGAAGTTCTGGAGATACAGAAAGTGAATTTCTTTTTTTCGTATAGGCCTGAAGCTAATGGGTTGTGTGAGCACGCTAATAGAAAGGTGTTCGAAGCCCTTAGGGTTACAGTGGGTAGTAATGATGCTGTTTAGGTTAAGTATATTGGAGTTGTTAGGTGTAGCATAAATTCACTGGTTAGTGACATAAATGGTGTCTCCCATGTGGAAGCATTATTTGCTTATCCAGTTCGAGATGCATTCTGAGTGGGTCCTGGTCTACACC
>NC_089749.1:61371563-61434063 GCF_040412425.1 Macrobrachium rosenbergii | reverse complement strand
AGCCTCCAGTACGACTGCCTGTCTCTACTCAGTTCGCTCTCTCTCTCTCTCTCTCTCTCTCTCTCTGTTTTTGGCTAAGGAACTATCGCTGCATGTTTTTGATTGTGTCTGCGTATCTATCCCCAAACTCCAGAGCTAGACATTGATCGACAACATTTAACGAAGTGAAATTTATAGCGCCAGTCTGCGTTCAACAACGACATTGTGCCCAAAGAACTTTTTCTAATAAAAATTCATGTTATCAGTCAGTCGGGAGTCCATTGCAGACATCTAGGTGAAAATCCGCGTGCTGTATCGCGTTCTTACTGGGACATCTCGTATAAGGGCTTTTAATGGTTTCAGAATGCTTTGTCGATTTTTCTTCGCTTTGTCAGTTCAGTTACCCTCCGATATAAATGGATTTCAAGGTATCGACATTATATATATGGTAAGACATGAGAAAAGGTCGTATTTTGACAGGTTTAAAATTTCATTTTCACAAACTTAAATGCCTAAGCTATTTTGTCACGGCTCTCTGACTAAATAGTTGGATATAGTTTACTGCTCACGAAACGTAGCACAGCTGCCGGTAAGCTGATCATTTACGTCCATTAAACCTAATGGGTTGCGTATCATATTGCTAATTATGTGTCACATAGCCAAATGGGATGCATACTCCAAAATTCTATATTGATAATAAATTATGATAGATCGTCATTTTCCATTATAGATTCCAACAGCATCCATTAAATAGTCAATTATAAAGATGAGTCGTGCGTGCGTATGTCGTTCATTGGATGTTAATGCCTCTGCATTGCTGAAAGCATAAAATTCTGTTTGCCCGTTTATTCCAAATATTTCTTTTTGATACTTTGAGAAGTAGTACTGTATGTTCATGAGACGAGACAGAGAGAGAGAGAGAGAGAGAGAGAGAGAGAGAGAGAGAGAGAGAGAGAGAGAGAGAGAGAGAGCATATATCACTATTACTATTCATAATAATGTAAACATTTATGCTTAGAAGCAAAGAGCTTACTTGACACTGGTAACGAAAGGAATACATTAAGGAAATCAAATATCATACTTGCATATATATATATATATATATATATATATATATATATATATATATATATATATATATATATATATATATATATATATATATATATATATATACATATATATTTTATCACATCACCGCGATTTTTATACGCAGACATTAAGCTACCAATGTCGTTCAATATCAACTCGTTCTACCTCAAATAATTATGTGTGTGTGTGTGTGTGTGTATATATATATAATATATATATATATACTATATATATATATATATATATATATATATATATATATATATATATACATATATATATACATATATATATATATATATATATATATATATATATATATATATATATATATATATATATATATATATATATATATATATATATATATATATATATATATATATATATATATATTGTTACGTTCTGAGGTCGATTAGAAGTTAAATTGGATTTTGAATGTAATTTGCCTTAAATAAAATGTAAGCAATAAAAATGTAATTACTAGATCATTTACCTTGATATTACATCTATTCAACAGGGACTGGGAAGGTCACCTTTCAAATCAGTCAAGTAACTTTAAATTTAATTTATTTACAAGCTGAGCAATCAGAAAAGTAATATGAAATGGCTGACTGAGCAGCAAACAAGGCACATGCATTGTGCAATAAAAGTAAGACTATGAGTAGCAAATAAACAAATCTGGGAAGGGCTATAGCCCTGAAAGAGTTTCACATGCAAAATGAAAACCACAGCTGTTGACACTGGCTGATAATTAATGGAAATTTTTTTTAATGGAGAGCACAGAGGGGGGACCGTGCGATGTGCCCCTGGACCCTTGGTGGTCAGAAGAGTCTTGCACGTAGCAAGATGGTAGTTAAACGTCTGAGGCTATTTGGTTCACAAGGGCAGGGGCAGAAAACTCTAAAAGCCAAATAACAGGATTCTGGAAAAGAATTCAAGGTTAGCATTCAGATATATTGACTTTCTCTAACATGAAATTACTTAATCACAATGGGGGAAATTATCAATTAGATTTAATTAGCACATGATAACACTGTGGTGGGAATGCTCTAATTATTATCACAGAACAAACTTAATTTAAGCTTGGAACAAGCCATGAGGGTAAACGTGCTGCTAGGCTGTGGGAAACAAAGGGGCTTTGTTTTGGGAGAATGAAAAAGTTGGAAATACTGAAAATGGAGAGAAATTCACGAGAAGCAAAAGAGCACTGGCGTTACTTGCAACTTCAAAACTTACCTTATTGCATCGGGGGCAGTTATTCTGCGTTGCTAACTTAAGAACTTTTTTGGCGCTCTGACCTTTATCCTATGATATAACAAAAAAAATTAGCTACAAATCACTTCTTTTTAAAACACTTCTTCTCTCTCCATTCCTAACGTATCCTTAATATTACAACAATTATAATAATAACCCTAAACTTATTTCCTTTGGCTTTGATGCTATCACCCTGTATCTTTTTCCTTGCGAATAATGGAATCAAATTATTTTATGAATTATATTATTCCTCAGTTTGTTTTCCTTCCTAGTCAAGTAATAGCAAAGCTAATTCTCACTACTAATTGACTAGTATCATGACGAGATCGACACTGTTACGTTCTGAGGCCGGTTTGAAGAGTTAAATTGGATTTTGAATATAATTTGCCTTAGGGGCCAACACCTAGCGCTCAGAACGCAAGCAATAAATGTAATCACTAAGATCATTTACCTTGATATTACATCTCTTCAACAGGGAGTGGGAAGGTTGCCTTTCAAACCAGTCAAGCAACTTTAAATTGAATTTATTCAGAGGCTGAGCAATCAGAAAAGTAATATGAAATGGCTGACTGAACAGCAAACAAGGCACATGCAATCAACAATAAAAGTAAGAATATGCATAGCAAATAAACAAATCTGGGAAGGGCTACAACCCTGAAAGAGTTTGACACGCAAATGAAGACCACTGCTGTTGAGACTGGCTGATAATTTAATGGAGATTTTAGCACAACATGTCATGTGTCCCTGGACTGCTGGTGGTCAGAAGAGTCTTGCATGTAGCAAGATGGTAGTTAAATATCTAAGGCTATTTGGTTCACAAAGGCAGGGGCAGAAAACTCTATGAGCCAGATAACAAGATTCTGGAAAAGAATTCCAGGTTAGCATTCAGATATATTGACTTTCTCTCACATGAAATTACTTATTCACAATGGGGGAAATTATCAATTAGATTTAATTAGCACATGGTAACACTATGGTGGGAATGCTCTAATTATTATCACAGAACAAACTTAATTTAAGCTTGGAACAAGTCATGAGGGTAAATGTGTGTACTACTAGGCTGTGGGAAACAAAGGGGCTTTGTCTTGGGAAAATGAAAAGTTGGAATACTGAAAATGGAGAAAAATTCATGAGAAGAAAAATAGCACTGGCGTTACTTGCAACTTCAAGACGTACCTAATTGCATCTGTGCATGTAGCTCGCTTGCAAAAGATAAATTCCGGCTGCAGAAGTCCTGACACATGGCCAGTGTAAAAAGGGAAGGATAGCACCAGTTTGGTGCTTTGGTGGTCAGGCACGGAGTGCGGAGAGAGGTTCCCTATGTGTATTCTTTGCGCAAGGCATCCCCATTCAATTTCTAGGGTTAGGCCCAGTACATCGGCCGATCTGGAAGGAGCAATAACAACCAGTACAAAGGTCGAAGGGAAATAGGTCTTATAGTTAAGGCTACTAAGGGTCAGCATAACAGCCCAAATACAGTCCTGACTGGTCTTTCTGCCTTAACAGCTTTCTGTCCCCCAAAATCATATGATGCTAGGGTTAAGATGCCTACATTTGCGGCCCCCATGAAATTTGATTTCAATGGACTGGCGGGACAAATTTAAATATCTGAATATATATATATATATATATATATATATATATATATATATATATATATATATATATATATATGCTTCAGAGTTCGGGAATTTTCCTACATATCAGAAATACAGGGCATGTCATTAACTGGAGTGGGCGGAGTTGGTTTTCAAGAGTAGCTGTCCATACAAAAGAAAGATGCTGGAATCTGCTATCATCAATCAAACCAACAATATGAACCTGTCAGAGTGACATTGGAAATCGGACGCCATCGACACCTTAATCCTCAAAACCCCTCCTGAAGAAGATGACCCAAGAAACGTGACCGCCAGATCCATCGCCAAACGGGAGCTAATGAGGCCAAAACCACTAGGGAATTTGGTCACTCTCCTCCTTCTTAAGAAACGCCACCTCCATAACATCGAGGCCCAAGGCCACGCCTTCATGTTTTTGTATATATACCATTGTAACTTTCCACCTGTCCATATTCTACCAGTGAACAGGGGCACAGAAACAAGTGCCTGAAATATATGGTTTCAACGTTTAAATAGTGTTTTATGGGCCTTTATTTTCATATATATATATATATATATATATATATATATATATATATATATATATATATATATATATATATATATATATATATCATGAATTCTTTTTAGCTCAAAAAAAGACAAAAGTAAGGACTACCATTGTGGTTTCTGGGAAACATTGCAGGGTGGTATTGCGAGCCCCATGGTCTCCCCCATTGATGATGAAAGGACTTTATGTGAAAGAAACCCACCCTAGTACTGACCAGACTCGAGGGATGATGCTGTGGTATAGCGACATGCACACACAGAGTCAGAGAGAGATTTACAACAGTTGTAAAGAGGAAGACTATAATATCTCGCTCATTTTGTATACTGTTATTGTCTTTTTTCCATCGTTTTTGTTGGATGTTACAAACCTTATTGTGAGGCTGTAACGCAGGTTCTATAGCCTGCTGAAATCTGAGCAGTAATGTTTTAATACTTCAAGTACACTGGTCAGGGCGGAACAAACACAAGAGGAAAAAGTTAACAATATTTATTATTACAACACCAATCAAATATTAAGTGACAAGAAGAAGAACTGCTTCCACTGTACAAACAAACAGGACGGTGAACATATCAGAAAAATATGCCAAGGAATAATCCGTCCTCAAGAACACCTAAAACTAAGAAACTAACCCTAACATAGAATAAGCAGAACCAGTCAAAATAACTTATAGCGTAATATCGGAATAGGCAAAACATGAGAACAGGACTTTAGACATGTGCAGAATATTGAGAGAGAGAGAGAGAGAGAGAGAGAGAGAGAGAGAGAGAAACTGTGTCCTCTAGAAATTCAAGATATCTACAGGAGTTGCATCACTGTAACTTTCCTTGTCTATTCAAAGCCAGTCAGAGAAGACCCTCGTTCTTCTTTTCTGAAGTCAAACGAAGACACTGACGACTTTGGACACCCAGAAGTAAGAAACATCTTGATAAAGGCTTGATAAAACCTCCCCTTCTCCCATAACAGTGCATTCCTAGCACTCCCAGAAACGAATAACTCCTCACTCACCATGTCAACCGCTGGTGACGGTTTCTTAAAAACTCACACATGCATTTTTTTGGCAATATTCTACGAACGGAACGGAGAGACTTCACAAACAGACAAAAAATCCGAACCAAAATCATAACCTGGCTGACAGCAGCAATGATAAATAAAATGGTGGTATATACACGGACAAGAAGAATAAGCAAAATGTAAGATCTAAAGTAAAATCACAGGATGCCACCAGAGATATATCCTACCTAATACTGAGGCCTGAAACCGAAGCGACAGAGCCCTGAGAACCGATTTAAAATGAAATGGCAGTCTTAACATTGGAATATTTTGAGTTTTGAATGTTACCACCGACAACCGTGGCCAAGTCTTTGGCCTCGTTCAGATAGAAATTGAGAAAATCTAATATTTGGATGACCACATTTAATTGCTCACGGCCCTTAGTCTTTTATTATCAAACAGTCAGTACTGTAAGACCATTCTGTCTTGTTAGTGTAGCACCAGAGAGCAGTGATAAGCTAAAGAAGAGTTTATCTGAGTACTTGTGAATGAATGTTCTAAATATGAAAATTTATGCCAAAGTGACTAGTTCGTTATTTACTATTATAGTGCTCTTAGGACTAACAGGAAAGTTTCTCTTTTTAAAATGCGAACGTCTGAAAGACTGTCCCAAATATAAAACATTTATATTTAAGTGACCAATTCTTCTCCAATTATTATTATTATTATTATTATTATTATTATTATTATTATTATTATTATTATTATTATTATATCTGGAGAATAGTAAGTGATATTATCAGTTGGGGTCTTGTAGGCAACATTAGGGTTGTAAGACTCAGATGTACTCGACTGAGAACTATGAGAAGCGGAGGCTGGAGATGTGTGGAGATCTGTTGAAGACCAAGCACAGGAAAAACATGAGTGGCAGAATTTCACAGAGGCCCTTTGCGTCACGCGGCACTGGAGAAGATTATTATTACTGCATATGGTGCCGCAGACTTTGGGTAGAGGTTTTCCGGAGCAGTGAATCCATGTCTCTAAAATGGCTGTAAAAATACTTTGAGTCTCTCGAAATGTCTCTTCGAGACTAATTGCACTATATCTTATGTTCCTCGCAATACAAAAAATTTTTCAGCACCTCGATATCTGGTAAAATCTTTAGGCATACTCATCAATGGCGTTTGGTGCTATTCCACTGTCCTCTTCTGCCTTACAATATGAAAACTGAGATTTTCTTACGATCTAGTTGCATGTTGTTACTGAACTTGCTAGAAATGACTGTTTTTAATCAAAATGAATCACCTGCATCTTGTGAAATTTTGGCTTTTCTTATCGTCTCGGATGATGATACTTTTATATTTGAAATACCAAGTCACCACAATATCACTTAGCCTTCAACAATAGGGCATTCAGGGCAGTCCTATCCAAGAGGAGAAAAGGTCTATAACATTGACGAACAGTCAGCGCTGAGGACATCTGCGATACCATCTAAAAACAATAAAAAAAAATCGTATAATGTTATATTTCCAACACAAAATATATGAAGAAAAACTAATTTTACTAAATGTATCAATACCTTTGCTAACCATGAAATTAGATCCTCGTGAATAATTCCAGAATTGGTATGTCGACTCTCATTTTGGATTATACTGTGGTTGTTGCGTATGAGGAGGCAGAATTAACATCCTTATATAAATCCGATCTATTAATTTTATTCTGTAATAACCAACTGATATGACGTGAAAATACACGAAATTAATATTGTTATTAGTGACCAATATCTGCATTCTCTTAATTGGTGATGAGGCAACAATATATTTATTTATATGAATTAGAGACTCTCACGTCGATTGTTCTGTGTGCTTAATGGCCACTGAGTGTAAACACTAGAATTCATTCGTTCTGACCAAAAACTTATTAAAACAGTAAACAACAGTTGCTTGCCTTTAGCTAGCTGGGAGACGCAGCTACATGGGACACAAAGATTTCTTGCTAACCATCGCTGGCAAAACATATGAACTTAAAGATATGCCCGTGTCGATAACCATAGTTGTTGCGATGCCAGTCTACGCTAACCGATTAGCCAAGAAGAATATCGACAACCATCGGGAGGAAGCAACAAAAGTATGGTCATTTCCCGTTTGAGTTCCAGTTTTTTTTTGTCCATTCTAAAATACTCACATTGGATTCAGTGTCGAACTTCTAAGCATTGTAAAGAATAATTTTATATATTGCACATTTTTGGCTTACGAGAAAGTTACCAGTCCTTTAAATAATCAAAAGACTTTCAAGTTGTTAAACTAAACAAAACGGATTTCTCCTAAGATAATCACAAAGGAATACTAATTCGTTTAATATAATTAAAAAATAAAAATCCCAAAGGATTCATTTTCTTCCGCTTCTAAACTCTGGCTCGCATGGATGTTTCGGATCGACGACTCGAAAGCTTAGGATGAACCCCAGATATTGGGTACCTGGGGCAATACGAGAGGAATAGCAAATCTATAGTATATGGTCAGGGTAACTTCAGTTTCGTCAATTTCACAAAATAATCTTTAATTTTTCTTTGGAAATGACTACATCGATATTATGAAATGGGCAGTATTTACAAATCTGCATCACAAATCCTAAAGTAAATTTTTAATGTTGTTCCAGAATTTATATTGCTTTTCGAAATGTCACCAGCAGAAAACTGAGAAGGCAGAAAACTCAAATTTTTGCCCTTTGATATTAAACTTTTCCAAGAAATGTTTTCTGTAAGGACTTGGTTAGACAATTCTGAAAAATAGCACTTTATAGCCTCTTGGAACTCGTATTGCTAATTTAATTGTTTCTCAGATAATATCAACATTATACAAAATAATTTTTCAATAAAAGCAAAGTAGCCTAGTACCTGTAATTTCACGCAACATTTTAGACTCCAGCCACCAAATAATAATTTGAACCAAGCCCATTCTATACCACCGAGAGAGATCCAGTGATTATTTGTATTTTGTTCAGTTTTACTAGATGCAGGGCAGTAAATTGGAAGATGAGCTTCCAAAGAGGGTACTGCATTGACAGATTCAACCAGATCCTGCTCCATAATCTTTTAGCGTGGATATTTTGATATGTCATTAAATAATCTAATTAGGACTTCAGTAAACTTACGTAAATACCAATGTAAGAGTGTCTGCAACATTGCAAAATCCTTTACTTGTGAAATGGTTAGGCTTTGCAAAACTTTGCAAATTCCTATTGCATAGGTGAGCATTTTCCGCCACTTTGGATTTAGACCATTGATTTTTTTAATTGTTATTATTATTCAAAGAATATAATGGTAGTTTTTGCATGATTTGAGTCATACCAATAAGGTGAACTGCTTAAGCTGCAAATTACCAGCAACAATTGACACTTGGCAGCCACATAAAATCACAAATAAATCATAACGCTTCAAGTAGGAATTAGAAGTACAAGGAACATTTTAGCTGAAAACCAGAATAGGTTCCGCCCGTATTGCGTTCATTTTAATAAATGATTTCTATCCCATTGCGGCCCAAAAGTAACGGTTTTCAAGCTTCGTAGCATAAATCTATGAGAGCAGATCAGAATGACTGGTTGGTCACATACCGATTCTGAGATCAGGACGATACGACTGAAAAAGCCTGGAAACCTAATATAATAACAATAGCAATAATGATAATAATAATGTGAAGGGTTCTCCTCACTGAGCAACTCAAATCCTTGCTGGTTCTTGTTAATCAAATGTTTTAATTAGCCATTCAGGATAATATACGATATCATTGCATGATTATTTTTTTTATTAAAACATGTCTTCATAACTGACATTATAACATTAAAAAAGACTTTCTATCTATTTCTAAAGTTTACTTTCACATACCTTAACAAAAAATTTTTTTTGTGTTTTCAGCGTATTCTTTTGTAAAAGGTTTAAACATTCCATCTTTGAGTTTTAATCAAGGTCACTCTAAATTTTTGCTATTCTATTTCCAGCATCCATAAGCAAATTTGGACAATCCGTCAACAGTCCCGAGGAGCGTCAGGACCAAATTCCTGCTAAAATATCCGATAGCAGACCCACTGGCGTGTTTTCATCCTACATTTTCACTGTTTCGAGGTCTTTTTTTCTGTTTTATAAAAGAAATTTAAAATATCAATATACAAACCATACTAATTTAAACGGAAAATGTGAGGGAACATTGCTGTCCCAGAGATTTACAGTGAGGTACTCATAAACATTCGTTTTACAATTTTTGAACACAAATGCATGGGTTTCCCATTTTTAATAGGCTCAATATAACGTTGCTGTTCACATTCCATTATTTAAATACCCGCTGACAAGGAAGTATGGTTTTCATTTTTTGAGATGACCTGATTTTTACTAATTGACCTGTTTATGTTTTGGACAGATGAGTAACTCTATCAAGTAATTGGTACAATTTTGAACCTTGCACTAATTCACCTAACTAAAACACTTCAGGATTATTTTCAGTGGTAACATCCTTCCACTAATTCACCTAACTTTTACCAAAGGTATAACTAATGATGTCTTTCATGGAACGATACACTTAACTAATTAGCGAAACTAAACCTCGCATAAAACAGAGACTTTCAATGGTAAAGGCTTCAGAATTGGCCTTTACGTATTATGTTCAACGTACTAAAAGCCTCAGAAACCATTTCTACAATAAGATTAGTTTTTACTCACTATTTCACATCCATAACTGGACCAATTTGGACAACCCGTTCAGTCCTGAGAGCGTTCAGACCAAATTCACTAAAAATCCGATAGCAACCCATTGCAGTGTAAGATCCTTTCACACTTAGCCTAACTGAAACAATTTAAGAAACCAAGCAAACTAAGATTGTTCACTAGTTAACCTAACTGGAACACAGGATTCTTTCAGTGGTAAGATCCTTTCAGTTAGGGACAAAGGTAACTAAAATATTATATTCTGAGCCTTCTTTGTGGTCGGATTCTGTTCATTTATTTCACCAAATATAAAACATTTTTGTAAAACTTTCAATGTAGTATAAATCATTTCACCAGTTCACCGTTCTTGGAACTTATATTTTTTGAACCCAAATTTTATTTCAGCAAGATCAGAGGACACTAGAACTCACCTTGGTTAAAAATCTTAGAAATCCCTCAATGGTGATACATTTCGACTAATTCATAATTAATAAACCTTCACTATCAGTTTTAGTCGTTTCAATGGTACAAAAATTTCATAACTGAAACACTAACAATAGTTTCAGTGGTAACATTTTTTTCAGTTTTAAAAAGAAATTTAAACGCTGGGGAACTCTTTCAAAAGTGGTAAGATCCCTTCAGTATTAACCTATCCAAAACAATTTTTGGTAACCTTTCAATGATATAGTTGCCTTTCCACAAGCTAAATACCTCGTTCACCTTTTTCACTAAGACACTGAAACGCTTAGTAACCCTCTCAGTGATAAGATCCTTTCACAAGTTCACCTAATTAAAACACATAGAAACTTTCTTAGTGGTAAGATACTTTCAATAGTTCAGCAAATAAAAAAAAATAAAGGGAACCTTTCAATGGTAAGATCACTAATTCACCTAACTGAAGCACTTAGTAACCATTTCAGTTGTTAACATCCTCTCCCTTTCAGTGGTAAGATCCTTTCATTAATTTACCTATCTAAAGCACTTAGGAACCCTTTTAATGGTAAGATCCTTTCTCCAGTTAACCTTCCTGGAATACTTAGGAAACTTTTCAGTGGTATGATCCTTTCACTAGTTCACCAAACTAAAACACTAGAAACCCTTTCAGTGGTAAGATTCTTCTATAAATTCACCTAAATGAAACATTTAGTCCCCTCTCAGTGATAAGATTCTTTCACTAGTTTACCTGACAGAAATACCTAGGAAACTTTTCAATGAAGATCTTTCACTATTTCACTTAACTGAAACACTTAGGAACCCTCTCAGTGGTAAGATCCTTTCATTAATTTACCTAACTAAAACACGTAGGAAACCTATCGATGAAAGATCCTTTCACAAGTTCACCTAAATAGAACACTTAGGAATTATCTCAATGATAAGTTCCTTTCACTAATTCATCTAACTGAAACATTTAGGAACCCTTTTCAGGGGTAACATCCTTTCACTAAGTAACCTAATTAGCCACTTAAGAAACCTTTCAATGTTCAGATCCTTTCAATAGATCAACTAACTGAAATACTTAGGAAAGCTTTCAATGGTAAAATACTTTCACTAGTTTACCGAAGAGAAGCAATTGGAAAACCGTGCAGTTTTAGGTTCCTTTTACTTATTCACCTGACTGGAACACTCAGGAACACTTTCAAAGGTAAGATTCCTTCACAAATTCGCCTAAATAAAAACTTAAGACACCTTTTAATGGTAAGATTCTTTCACTTATTCACCTGACTGAAACACTTAGGAACACTTTCAAAGGTAAGATTTCTTCACAAATTCACCTAAATAAAAATATAAGAAACCTTTTAATGGTAAGATTCTTTCACTAATTCACCTAACTGAAACATTTAAGAACCCTTTCAGTAGTAACATTCTTTCACTAGTTAACCTAACTGAAACACATAATTAAGATTCTTTCACTACTTAACCTAATTCAGTGGTAAGATTTTTTCAATAGTTCAACTAACTGAAATGCTTTCAGAGGCCTTCTTACTTGTAAGATTCTTTCACTAGTTCATCTAATCAAAACAAATACTTAAGAGCCCTCAGATGGAAAAACTCTTTCACTAATTCACCTGAACCGAAACACTTAATAACACTTAATGAAAATATTCTTTCTCTAGTTCCTAGTTCAACTAAATGAAAGATCACTAACATACCCTTTCAGTGGTAAGATTCTTTCACTAGTTCACCTAACTGAAACACTTGGGAACTCTTTCAGTGGTAAGGTCCTTTCGCTAGTTAACATAACTGAAGCACATAACTTTTCCATGGTTAGATCATTTCAATATTTAATGTAACTGGAACACAGGAATTCTTTCACTGGTAAGATTCTTTCACTAGTTCACCTAACTAAATCACTTAGGACCCTTCTTAGTGGTAACATCCTTTCACTAGTTCACCTAACGAAAATACTTAGGAAATCATTCAATGGTGAGATCTTTTCACTGGTTCCCTTAACTGAAACACTTAGGGAACCTTTCAAAGGAAAAATCCTTTCACTAATTCTCCTAATGGAATCACATGGAAACCTTTCATTGGTAAAATCCTTTAAATATTTCACTTAACTGGAACACTTAGGAGTTTTGTCAGTGGATATATCCTTTCACTAGTTCACCTAACTGAAGCACTTAGTAAAGCTTTCAACAGTAAAATGTTTTCACTAGATTTCCTAAGTGAAATACTTGAGAAACATTACAACTGTAAGGTCCTTTCGCTTATACACGTAACTGAAACACTTAGGCACCCTTTCAGAAGTAGGAATCTTTCACTAATATGCCCAAATAAAAACTACAGAACCTTTCAATGGTTAGATCATTTCACTAATTCACATAACTGCAGCACAGGAACCTTTTCAATGGTAAGATTCTTTCACTAATTTACCTAAGAAAACACTTAGGAAAGTTTGCACTGGTCAGATCGTTTGAAAGGTAAGAATCTGTCACTAATTCACAAAAAAAAATAAACTTAAGAAACCTTTCAGTTGTAATATCCTTTCACAAATTCACCTAACTGAAACATTTACGAACCTTTCATTGGTAAGATACTTTCTAGTTTACCCTTTCAGTTGTAAGATATTTTTACTAATCCGATTAACTAAAGCACTTGGTAGAATCCTTTCATTAGCTAACCTTACTAGAACACTTAGTAAACCTTTCAGTGGTAAGATTCTTTGTATCAACAAAAACATTTAGGAACCTTTCAATGTATGATTCTTTCAATAGTTCAACTAACTGGAAAACTTATGAAAACTCAGTGGTAAGCTACTTTCGCTAGTTCACCTAATGAGAACAATTAGAATGATTTCAGTGGTATTTCCTTTCACTAATTCATCTCACTGAAACACTTAAGAAACCTTTCACTAGTTTGCCTAACTAAAATACTTAGGAAACCATTCAGTGGTAAGATCCTTTCACTAATTCATCCAACTCAAAATCTTTAGAGCCATATGAATAGGAAGATCATTTCACAGGTTCACCCAATATGAAAACTTTGGAAATATTTCATCGTTAAGATCCTTTCGATAATTTACCTAACTAAAACACATAAAACCCATTTGAATGGTAAAATCCTTTCCATAGTTCACCTATCTGGAACATTTATCAATTATTTCAATAGTAAGATACTCTCAATAGATCGCCTAACTGTAACGCTTAGAAAAGCTATCATTGATAAGATCCTTTCACTTATTCACATAATCAAAACACTTGGGAGCCCTGTCAGTGATAAAATCCTTTCACTAGTCTACCTAACTTAAACATTTAGACCAATGAACCTTTTCATTTCTAATTTCTTTCACTAATTCACCCAGCTAAACGCTTAAGTAACCATTCAATGATAAAATCTTTCACTAATTCACCTAAATAAAACACTTAAGAACCCATTCAGTTGTAAGAACCTAACATTACTTAACATAACTAAAACACTTGATAATCCTTTCAATGGTAAAATCCTTTCATAAGTTCACCTAACTGAAACACTTAGGAACCCTTTTAAAGGTAAGATTCATTCACTAGTTCACCTAAATTACTGGTAAGTTTCTATCTTTAGTTCACCTAACGGATATACCTAAGAATCCTTTAAGTGTAAGATCCTTTCACTAGTTCACTTAAGTGGAGCATTTAGGAACCTTTTTAGTGGTAAGATCATTTCACTAGTTCACCTAACAAAAATACTCAGGAATCCTTCCAAAATAAGATCTTTTCACTGGCTCACCAAACTGGAACTCTTAGGAACGTTCTTAGTGGTAAGACCATCTCACTATTTCACCTAGGTCAAACACTTAGGAACTGGTTCTATGGTAAGATCCTTTCCATAAAAGTTAACATAAGTGAAACACTTAGGAAACTGTTGGTAGTAAGATCCATTTACTAGTTCACCTATCTGGAATACTTGAGAACCATTTTAATGGTAGGTGCCTTCTACTAGTTTTCTTAACTGAAACACTTAGGAAACATATTTATGGTACAGTCATTTCACCAGTTCACCTAATTAAAACACTTAGGAAAAATTCTAATGGTAAGAATCTTTCACTAATTCACCTAATTAAAACACTTAGGAGTCCTGTTCATTGTAAAATCCTTTCACTAGTTCACCTAACAGAATTCTTAGGAACCATTTAAATGGCTAGATCTTTTCACCATTTAACCTAACTGAAATGCTTATGAGGTCTGTTAATGATAAGATTCTTTCACTATTTCACCGAAATGTAACACTTAAGAACAGTTTCAAAGGTATGCTTTTTTTCATTAATTCAGCCAACTGAAACTCTTAGGAGACGTGTCATTGGTGAAATCCTTTCACTGGTTAACTCAACTGAAACACTTTGCAAATATTTCAATAGTAAGATCCTTTTAGCAAATATTTCAATGGTAAGATCCTTTTAGCAAATATTTCAATGGTAAGATCCTTTTAGCAAGTATTTCAATGGTAAGATCTTTTTATTAGTTCACCTAACAAAACACCTAGGATACCTTTCAATGGTAAGATCCTTCCACAACTTCACCTAACTGAAACACTTAAGAACCCAATCATAGCTATCATCCTTTCATTAATAAATCTAAATAAAGGGCTTAAGAACCCTGACAATGGTAAGATCCCTTCACAAGTAAACCTAACTGAAACACTTAGAAACCTTTCAATGGTAAGATTCTTTCACTAATTCACCTAACTGAAACACTTAGGCAATCTTTCAGTGGTAAGATAATTTCCCTATTTCATCTAACAGAAATACTTAAGCATGCTTTTAATCTAAAATCCTTTCAATAGTTCAGCTAACTAGAACATTGGGAACCGTCTTAGTAGTAAAATCATTTTACTACTTAACCTCACTGAAAGACACTAAGAATTATTTCACTGGTAAGTTCCATTCATTAACTCTTGAAGGAAATTAATTATGAAACCTTTTAATGACGAGATCTTTTCACTAGTTCATCTAAGTGAATCACTTTGGAGCCCTTTCAGTGGTAAGAATCTTTCAATAGATCACCTAGCTAAAAAAAAAAAAAAAACTAGGAACCTTTTCAGTGGTAAGATCCTTTCCCTAGTTAACCTAATTGAAGCACATACAGTAGGATATCTTTCAATTGTAAGATCCTTTCACTAGTTAACAATACTAGAACACTTGACAATTCTTTGCTTGGTAAAGTCTTTTCAATACTTCACCTAACTAAAACAGTTAGGAACCTTCTTCATGGTAAGATCGTTTACTAGTTCACCTAACTGAAACATTTAAGAATTGTTTCACTGGTAAGTTCCATTCATTAATTCATCTAACTGAAACTCTTCAGGAACCTTTCAGTGGCAAGATCCTTTCACTAGTTAACCTAATTAAAAAACACAGGAAGTCTTTGAATAGTAAGATCCTTTTGCTAGTTAACATAAATGGAACAATTAGGAATTCTTCCAGTGGCAAGATCTTTTCAATAGTTCGCATAACTAAAGAAAATTAGGAGACTTCTTGCTGGTAAGATCCTTTCTAGATTTCACCTAAGTAAAACACTTCTGATCCCTCCGACTGATATGATTTTTTCAACAGTTCACCTTACTATAAAACACTTGGGGACCATTTCAATAGTAAGATCCTTTCACTAGTTCACATAACTAAAACACATGAGAATTATTTCCTTGTTAAGTTCCATTAATTAATTCCAAGTAACTGAAACACTTAGGGTGCCTTTCATTAGTAAGATCCTTTCACTAGTTCATCTACCTAACACACTTAAGAAGGATTTCAATGGTGAGACCCTTTCACTAGTTTACCCAAATGAAGCACTTTGGGGACCTTTCATTGGTAAAATTCTTTCACTGTTTTACCTAACTGAGAAACTTAGGAACCATTCAATGGTAAGATCCTTTCACTAGTCAACCTAACTGAAACACATAAAACATTTCAGTAGTAAGTTCATTTAACTAGTTAACCTAGACGCTTTCACTAGTTTACAAAATCAAAACATTTAGGAAACCTTTCAGTGGGAAGATACTTTCATTGGTTCACCTAATTGGAACACTTAGGAACTATTTCAAGGTTGAGATCCTTTCACTAGTTCACCGAACTAAAACACTTAGGATACCTCTGAGTGGAAAAAATGCTTTTACTAGCTCACCTAAATGGAACCCTTAGGCACTATTTTAATGGTAAAATCCTTTCACTAGAGCACCTAACTGAAACACATACAACCCCTCTTAGTGGTGGTTTTGAACCTCACTTTTTGAACCCTTCCAGTGGTAAAATCCTTTCACTAGTTAACCTAACTAGAAGACATAGGAAACCTTTTTCAATTGTAAGGTCCTATTAATGTTTGATGTAAATGGCACCATTAGGAAATCTTTCAGCATGAAGGACTTTTTCAGTCACGAAATATTCTTTATGAAACTAATGTAAAACTAAGTTCACCTATAGAACACTCTTAGTAAAAGATCCTTTCACTAGTTCATGAAACACTTGTATGGATCCTGGTTTCCCAAGTGAAACACTTTGGAACTTTTTCAGTCTAATCACTGAACTGAAACACTAAGGGACCCTTTCAATAGTAAAATCTTTTAACTAATTCACCTAATGGTAAGATCCTTTAACTCATTCACCTATCCAAAAACATTAATTAAACTTATCAATGGTAAGATCCTTTTACTAGTTCACCTAACACAAAGAAACACAAAATTAGCAAAATTTTCAATGGAAAGATCCTTTCGCTAGTTTACCTAAGCAAAACATTTGGGAAACTTTTCAGTTGTAAGATCCTTTCACTTATTCACCTAACTGAAACACTTAGAAGTCATTTCAAAGATAAGATTCTTTCACTAATCCCCCCTAAATAAAAATTTAAGAAACCTTTTAATTGTAAGATCCTTTCAACAATTCACCTAAGAAAAACAATTAGAAACCTTTTAAATGGTTAGATTCTTTCAATAATTTACCTAAGTGAAACAATTGGGAAACTTGTAACTATAAGATCCTTTCACCTATCAACTTAACTGAAAAATTAGGATCCCTTTCAAAGGTAAAATTCTTTAACTACTTCATCTAAATGGGGTTTAAGAAAACTTTGAATGATAAAATATTTTCACTAATTCACTTAAGTGAAACACTTCGGAAACCTTTCAGTGGGAAGATCCTTCTAGTTCACCTAATACACTTTGGAACTCTTTATTTTCTTTAACATAACTGAACCCTTTCCATTTCCATGGTAAGATACTGTCACTAGTAAACCAAACTAAAACACTTGAGAAGACTTTCAATGGTAACATTTGTTCACAAGTTCACGTAAATGAAACAGTTAAGAACACTTTCAGTAGTATAATTCTTTCACTAGTCACCTAACTACAAAACTTAGAAATGGTCTCAGTGGTAAGCTATTTTCACTAGTTGACCTAACAGGAAAAACTTAGGAGTCCTCTTAGTGGTTAGATCATTTCACTAGTTCACCTAGCTGAAACACTTAGGAAACCCTTCAATGGTAAGATCCTTTCACAAGTTCACTTAGCGGGAATATTTAAGAATTATTTCAATTGTAAGTTCCTTTTGCTAATTCATCTAACTGAAGCACATTAGAAACCTTTCAGTGGTAAGATCCTTCCACCAGTTCACCTACCTAAAACAATTAGGAAACCTTTCTGTAGTAAAGTCTCTTCACTAGTTTACTTGATTGAAACCATTCGGAGCCCTTTCAGTGGTAATTTCCTTTCACTAGTGTACCTAACTGAAACATTTAAAAAATTTTTCAATGGTAAGATCCTTCCACTAATTCACCTATCTGAAATACTAAGTAACCCTTTCAATAATAAGATATTTTAGCTAATTCACCGAACTGAAAAACTTAGAAACTATTTCACTGGTAATGCTCTTTCTAGTTCACCTAACTGGACTATTTAAGAACCATTTCACTGGTAAAATTCTTTGGTTCATTCACCTAACTGAAATGCCTGAGAAACCTTTTAATGACAACATCATTTCACTAGTTACCTAACCGAAAAACCAAGAAAAATTTTCAATGGTTAAGATCTTTTGATTAATTCACTTAACTGAAACACTTCGGAAAGCTTTAAATGGTAACATCTTTTCACCAGTTTGATTAAGGGAAACACTTGGGAAACCTTGCAGTTGGAAGATGCATTCACTTATTCATCCAACTGAAATACTTAGGAACCTCCCCATAAGTAAGATTCTGTCGCTAATTCACCTAAATAAAACTTATGGAACCTTTCAATGGTAAAATCTTTCACTAATTCACCTAGCTGAAACCCTCTGGAACCATTTTACTGGAAAGATCCTTTCTCTAATTTACTAAATAATGCTTTAAGAACTTTTTCAGTGGTAAGATCCTTTCATTAACTCACCTAAATAAAGTACTTAAGAACCTTTCAGTGAAAGATCCTTTCGCTGGTTAACCTTACTAGAACATTTAAAAACCTTTTAGTGGTAAGAGCCTATCACTAGTAAACCAAACTAAAATACTTTGGAACTTTTTCAATGGTAAGATTCACTCACAAGTTCACCTAATTGAAATACTTAGGAACCCTTTCAGTGGTAAGATTCTTTCATTAGTTAACCTAACGGAAGCACTTAATAAACTTCTCAGTGTAATATTCTTTGACTAGTTCACGTAACTGGTACACTTAGGAACGCTCTCAGTGGTCAGGTACTTTCACTAGTTCACCTAAATGAAGTACTTAGGATACCTTTCAGTGGTAAGATCCTTCAACTTATTCACCTGATACACTACAAACCTTTTCTATGGTAAAAACCTTTCATTAACTCATCTAACTAATCAATTAAGAAACCTTTCAAAGGTTGGATCTTTCCACTAATTCACCAAACTAAAACACTTAAGAACCCATTCAGTGGTAAGATCCTTTCATTTGTTAACCTAACTAAAAGAGTTAGGAATACTTTCAATGGTAAGATCCTTTCCCTAGTTAACCTAATTGAAATACTGAAGAAACCTTCTGATGGCAGGATCCTTCCACTAATTCGCCTAACTGATACACTAAAGAGCCTTGTGATAAGATCTTTTCACCAGTTCATCTTACTAAAACACAGAGAAACCATATCAATGGTAAGATCTTTTCCATATTTAACCTAACTGAAACACTTAGGAAGTCTGTTAGTGGTAAGATTATTTCTCTAGCTCACCAAACTGGGACACTTATAGAACCATTTCAATGGTAAGTTTCATTCACTACTTCAGCTAACTGAAAAATCTAAAAACCTTTGAATGGTAGGATCCTTTCACTAGTCCACCTAACTAAAACACATAGGAAACTATTAAACAGTAAGAATTTACTTAATTTACTTAACTGAATCACTTAAGAGCCCTCTCAGTGATGAGATCCTTTCACTAGTTAGCCCAATTAAACATTTAAGGAAGCTTTCAATGGAAAAATCTTTTCACTAGTTTACAGAACTTAAACACTTAGGATACCTTTCAATGGTAAGATATTTTCACTAGTTCACCTGGCTGAAAAATTTAGGAGCCTACCAATTGGTAAAATTCTTTCACTAGTTCACCTTACTAAAACACTTAAAAACCTCAATGGTAAGACCTTTCACTAATTTACATAAATGAAAAACTTAACAATTATTTCACTGGAAATTTCCATTCATTCATTCATCTATCTGAAACACTTAGGGAACCTTTCATTGGTAATATGCTTTCACTATTTTACCAAACTGAAACACACACACAAAGCTTTCATTGGTAAGATTATATCCACTAACTCATGTAACTGAATCATATAGGAGCCCTTTAAATAGTAAGATCTTTTCACTGTGTGTTCATAAACTGAATATATATATATATATATATATATATATATATATATATATATATATATATATATATATATATATATATGTGTGTGTGTGTGTGTGTGTGTGTGTGTGTGTGTGTGTGTGTGTGTGTGTGTGTGTGTATGAACCATTTAAATGGCAAGACCTTTTCACTAACTCACCTAATTTGAAACACCTAGGAAACCTTTGAATGGTGAGATCCTTTCACTAGCTCACCTAATCAACACATGAAGGAAACATTCCTGTGGTAAGATCCTTTCTGTTAATTTACTTAATTGAAACACTTAGGAGCCCTATCAGTGTTAAGATTCTTTTACTAGTTCACCTAACTGAAACACTTAGAAAAGTTTTCAATAGTAAGATCCTTTCCTTTAGTATACCTTGTGAAACTCTTATTCAACCAACTGAAACACTTAGGAACCATTCAAAGGTAAATATTTTTACCTAATATACCTATATAACACCTTCTGAAACCCTTCAGTGGTAAGATCCTTTCATTAACTCACTTAACTGAAACACCTAATGAACCACTTCATCTTAAGATATCACTAATCCACCGAAGTAAAACACTTGTGAAACCTTGCATTTGTAAGGAACTTTCATTTATTCACCTAATTGAAATAAATAAGAACTCTTTCAAAGGTAAAATTCTTTCACTAGTTCACCTAAATAAAATTTTTTTCAATAATTCACCTAACTGAAACATTTAGGAACTCTTTACTGGTAAGATCCTTTCATTATTTCACCTAACTAAAGCACTTGGGAACCCTTTTAAAGGTATGATCATTTCACTAGTTAACCTTAATGAAACACTTAGGAAACCTTTCAATGATAAGATCCTTCCAATAGTTCACCTAACTGAAACGCTAAGGAAACCTTTCAATAATAATATCATTTCACTAATTCAACTAACTGAAACACTTAGGAACCCTGTCAGTGGTAAGATCCTTTCATTAGCTCAGATAACTGAAACACTTAGGAATCGTTACAACTATAAAATCCTTCAACTAGTTCACCAAACTGATATTTTGTGCTATCAGGTGCTGTTGAAAACAGTCAGTCCCACTCCAGAAATTTGCTCAACAAATTAAAAAGACTGATTAGGAACAGCGTATGGAATAATCTTGGTCTTCTCAATAATGTGCTGAACCTCTCTAACCATCCCCTCACTGCAGAAGAACAGCCCGTTTTAAATCTTGGGGTTTCATTCACTCTAAAACCAGGTCCCGAGCGTAATCTTAATTTCCTAGTTGCATTTGATAAACATTTTGCAAAAAACAATTATGACAAAAAAGATGCATGTCTCAAAAGCATTTTGCTAAATGTCTTGGAGCAAAATAACAACAAAAATTCGCTCCCGAAAAGATTCCAAAAATGCGTTAGTTAGTTTAAGGAAAAGGGGGGACATCATCATCAGAAAATTTGACAAAGATGGGAAAATAGTCCTCTTAGACAAGGAGACATACATCAATAAAGTTCAAGAACTTCTAAACGATGCGGAGACCTATGACAAATTAACGAAAGATCCCACAACAAATATTGCTGCCCAATTTAACAAATCAGTCAGAACCATAGGGGGCAATAAAAAGGACATAGAACTACTAGAGACATTCAAGGTAATGAACCCCTCTCTCCCCTATTTCTACGGCCTCCCGAAAACACATAAAGATGGGATTTCTTTATGCCCCATAATACCTAGCAGGGGTTCTTTCTTGTGTAAATTGTCAAAATGGCTCGCAGACCTGTTATCACCCTTTCTAGGAACCTTCTCATCCTCCCACGTCATACATGTAGAGGATTTTATACAAAAATTTAGTAGCTTAAACATCCCCTAAAATAACATCAAATTGCTGAGCCTAGACGTCGAGTCATTATTTACTAAAGTCCCGATCGCCGACGTGTTGTCTTTTTTAGAGAGGAAGTTACAACCATATGAAGAGCATTTTCCTCTTGGCATAGATAAAATTTTAAAACTTATCAACCTCTGTGTAACTAACAACGTGTTTTCTTTCAATGGTAATTTTTACAAACAAAGATTTGGCTGTAGCATGGGAAGTCCCCTATCACCCCTTTTAGCAAACCTGTGCATGGAATATTTCAAAACAGAAATTTTGTCGTCTATCAAACCCCGCAATATGATCTGGCTTAGATACGTAGATATTTTTACTCTCTGGGACAATGGCTGGGGAGACGTTAATGAATTTTTCGTTAGACTAAATTCGCTAGTTCCGACCATAAAATTCAAAACAGAATGGGAAAAGGAAGGAAAATTACCGTTCCTAGATGTACTGATCATAAGAGAACAGAACAGATATGCCTTCACAGCATATAGGAAACTCACTTTCGCTGTTTCCTATATTCATTTCTTAAGCTACCACATCTCCGTAAAGATCATGGTAGAGTGCTACTTATTTCTCAGGGGGCTAAGAATATGTTGAAATGGGTACCTAGATAAAGAATTCAACACGGTCCGCCAACACCTAACTCAACTGCTCTACCCACCACACATTATCGAGAATAAAATATACTACAAAGGTCCCACTCACAACAGGCAAATAGATTTTAACAACAAAATAAAGCTTTCACACGACGAAAACATCCAAAAAGCCACAGAACAACTCAGGTCTAACAATCCTTTTATTTTCCATTATCCGAAATCCATCGGGAGCTCGCTCATTAACGTATACTCAAATAAAAAAGGGGAAGAAGCCGGAGTTTACAAGATTCCATGCAGCAACTGTAATGAGATTTATGGGAAGAGACGGGCAGGTCCCTCTCGCAAAGATTAACAGAGCACAAAAGATCGGTACAGTATGCCTCGGAGAGTTCAGGATTTTTTTCATATCAGGGATAGAGGCCATTCCATAAATTGGAGCCGAGTGGAGCTGGTTTTCAAAAGTAGCTGTCCATATAAAAGAAAGATGCTGGAATCTGCTATCATCAATCAAACCAACAATATGAACTTGTCAGGAGGACACTGGAAAGCAGATGAAATCGACAGGGTAATCCTTAAGCCTCTTCTCAAACAGGTGCTACAGGAAACACGACCACCAGATGAATCGCAAAACAGGAGTTAATGAGGCCAAAAACCACTAGAGAATTGTTTATTTTCCCTCCTTGGGAACGGTCACCTGCATACCATCAGAGACTTTATGCCACACCTACATATGCTTTGAATATATACTCCTGTAACATTTCATCTGTCCATATTTCACCAGTGAACAGGGGCACAGAAGGAAGTGCTCGAAATATATGATTGCAACATTCAAATAGTGTTTTATGGGCCTTCTTATATTCATATTACACTGTGGTATTACAGTAAAGATATTATATATATATATATATATATATATATATATATATATATATATATATATATATATATATATATATATATATATATATATATATATATATATATATATATATATATATATATATATATATATATATATATATATATATATATATATATATATATTATATATATATATATATATATATATAATATCAAATATATACCTATATATATATATATGATATATATATATATATATATAGTGATAAATGGTAGTCTTGGGAATTAACCCTCGACACAGACCTGAAATCTTAGCGTTACCATGATAAATAATCATTGCCAAGACCAGGAAGAACATTCTTTATTGTGCAAGTCTGAGGCATAAAACCTCATCATCAGGCTGAAAACCGACAAGGATTATGAGAATCAATAAAATTACAGTAAAATGAATTGTCATAAAATTCAATCTACAGCAAAAATACGATGGAAATTATCACGAAATTTATAAAATGAACAAGTAAATACAAACTAAAAGGGTGAGACGTAAAATAACGAAAAATTAAAACCACTGTGCATAAAAATATGAAAATAAAACTAAAGTGAAATGTAAACAAACTCCCACTGACAAAGTAAAAATATTTAACGACCTAAATGTAATTTTGTTTATTGATTCTCATTCTTATTTATTTTTAGCCTGATGATGAGGTTTTATACTCGAAAGCTTGCACAATAAAGAATGTTCTTTCTGGTCTTGGCATATATTATTTATCATTAAGCTATATATATATATATATATATATATATATATATATATATATATATATATATATATATATATATATATATATATATATATATATATATATATATATATATATATATATATATATCAAAAGGTATTCTGGTGTAACTGGCGGCAGTGTCCTGGATCAGCTGTTGTTTTCACCTACTTTCTCTCAACTGTGTTAAGTTTGGTGGGCGGAACCACTCAAACATTAGTTTAAGAATGGTGCCTCGGATTTTCTCCAGTCCTTTTGACAGATTCCAATTCCTTGTTTCATGGGCAAGGGCGTGTTTAGTAATCTCCCTTTTTCACAGGCAGCTAAAACGACTTCCAGTTTCCCCCTGACTTTTGACCGTCGACAAGGGAATTCCGAACTGGCCATCAAAGAAACAAGGAACCGGAATCTTCCAAAAGGACTCAGTATAATTCAGGGCCCTATTATCAAGCCAACCAATTTCACTGGGGGTGGGAGGTAACTACAGCTGTGAACAGCGACCGATAATTTCAACCAAAGGATACCGACATCTCAAATACCACCTCCATCGCCACCTTACGAATTTCCATATTCGCCAGTTATTAATATTATAAAAATGTCCAATATCCAACCCAGACTCACAGATGAAAGTAAATGATACAATGCGACAGAAAAAAAATACGGTTATTGACTCCTCAAGTGATGGCAGTTTGTAAATTACCTCGGCCTCGTCCCGGAATGGTCTTTCTTGTGGACAACCCGTGTTGGGGACGGGTGGGTCGTGGGTTGGGAGGGCGGGATAAGTCTGATTTTAGGACCGGATTAAGCCCGAATTGAAGAATGCTGATTAACTTTAGTCAGATAGTAAGTCAGGAAGACGTTTGGTAACGTAGCTAATGACTGCCATGTTGCATGTACAGTATTTTTATGTGCACTGTAAATCTATACATAAATACACACATGCACATATATATATATATATATATATATATATATATATATATATATATATATATATATATATATATATATATATATATATATATATATATATATATATATATATATATGTGTGTGTGTGTGTGTGTGTGTGTAAAAACATCATATTGTCTCCGTTCATATGATCCGTATGCTAATTGTACTTTTTATAGCGTTGTCAGAATTCTCTAACATTATGAGTTATCAATGCTAAAGTTTTTAGGTTTGTATTACTGTATATTACTTCCAGTGTTCAAAGGAAGGTAAAGAACAATACAAAGAAAACAGTTATCTCTCTCTCTCTCTCTCTCTCTCTCTCTCTCTCTCTCTCTCTCTCTCTCACGATTAAAGGCATAATTCAATGAAGAAAATGGCGATACCGATAAATTTCATCATTTAATTTTGACAATTTTCTTGTATCGATGCAATGCAATTACTCTGTCCCGGAAATCACCGGCAACCTACAATCATCAGATACTATATAATCACTTGGCCTTGTTGTCTGTCCTTTTATTTTTGTTTGTTGGTGAATTTTCAACATTGTCGTTGTCGGATGAATTTTCACCATTGCCTCATTGGTAAGAATTTTGTACATAACTTTCATTTAGATTATTGCACATGCATTGTTTCTGTATAAGTTTGTTCTTCTTTCTCCCTACCCTCTGTGACGTTCCAGAATATATTTAAGTAACGTAATTGAATTATATATATTTTATATATATATATATATATATATATATATATATATATATATATATATATATATATATATATATATATATATATATATATATATATATATATATATCTGTATATATATATATATATATATATATATATATATATATATATATATATATATATATATATATATATATATATATATATATATATATATATATATATATATATATATATATATATATATATATATATATATATATATATATATATATATATATATATATATATATATATATATATATATATATATATATATATATATATATATATATATATATATATATATATATATATATATATATATATATATATATATATATATATATATATATATATATATATATATATATATATATATATATATATATATATATATATATATATATATATATATATATATATATATATATATATATATATATATATATATATATATATATATATATATATATATATATATATATATATATATATTATATATATATATATATATATACATATGTGTATATATATATATATAATATAAACAGCTTTTGAAGTAATTTTCATGAAATCATAAAATTGAATTGATGAAATAATTACAATTATTACCAATTTTAACTATTTTAGAATAAACAAACCAAACAATCTGCGGTCGGCATTCAGAATGAAGTGTATCTGGAGTTCAGTCACATGCAGTGAACATGTCGCAAAATAATAATATCTGTCAACTGAGTATATTTTTTTCATATTTCAGTCAGAATAAATATGTCAATACATTATATATAATTACTTATTGTTTTTCATTTGCGCTGTGAGCTGGAAAAGTATAACAGAAGACTTGAAGTAACACACGACCCGTACAAGATGGATTACATAGGGATTTAGCCCTTCCTTCCCTGAATTATCGAAAGTCCAAAGTTCCGAGTAAGAGAACGAACCAGACAAGCAGAGTAGCCTCAGAGTCTCTTTACACGATTAAAGGCTACCTAGCTAGAAAATGGCGATGTTAAATTTCATAATTTATTGGCGAATTCCCTTGCATGCAAGATTAGGAAAAAATCAGGAAAATTAGGCATAAATCATCAGGGGATCATGAGGAAGTCTTGGCCTTGTTGTTTGGATATGGTCAGGTGAAGATTTCCTGGGACCTAGAGAAAACATATTTTAGTGGATTAACCTTGAAAGGAAGGCAGGAAAATCAATCGTATATATATACGTACATAAAACGACAATTAGTCAAATTATGTATGCTCTCCGTATATATACGTACTAAACGGCTCAGGTAGGTTAAAGGGTTAAAGGGGAATGTGGGTTAATTTTTTTTCCTTTTCTTTTTCTTATGTACTTTATTCTGTTTTTATTTTCTTTGCTGATTTCCCAGGAACGTAATTTGGGGGTTTTGAACATGGGAGGACGCTTGTCCGTAGAATTTTACGGATTTTGATTGTCTAATTTTAGTCTGTTCTGCTGTGTGTGTGTTTTTTTTTTCTTTCTTTCTTTCTGCAAGTCCGGCAGTTCGGCGTAATTAGTTGCTGGAATTTGTCAATGCCGAGGACATCTATGTTAAATGAGGCGCAGGGAGACATAGAGTTCTGCGGGCATATTAGAGGTGTTAGGTAAACTTGATGTATCGACCCCGGCGCTGGTGGGTTCTGTGATTAGGATTGTAGTCGTACCTTTTTGTTTCGTTTTGGGGTCTGGTTATTAACAGATTTATTTTCTTTTTAGATGCTGAAGTTCTGTTTGCTCGTAGCCCTTTGGGTAGCTGTCTATGCCCAGGCAGGAGTTATCTTACACCTTGTTATATGTTTGTAAGATTTTGAGCAGCCCCACCTGATTTCGGAGCCGTTTTCAGTTATAGGGATGCTGATAGTATGCCAGTTGTATATTTAGTTAGGGTTTGAACAAGAAAGGCGTATAGCGGAATTAGATATACATTAATAGTAAATTATAAAGTGTTTTGAAAACTGAGTACATCTTGAATGGGTTGCTGAATTACTATATGTTGATGGTGTTCGGGGAGACTTAGATGTTTTGATTATTTTTTCCTCTTGTCAAACTACCTTAACCCTCAATGTTGAGAAAAAGCAGTCTTTATTAACGGAAATTAATCAAAAGGCCTCCCCTTCAAGTAGCTGATTGGAAGGACTTAGTAGATGCTGATGCAAATCTCTCCTTAGCGTATTTTTAGGGGTGATTTTACCACTGTGGGTTCTAGAATCTTGGACTTTGAAGGATTTTAGCCATATCTTTATGGTTCACAAACACCTTCACTGTTGGGAATTTGCATTTAGACGTTATTATGGGATTTGAAAGTTATTTCTCACTTATCTGATAAAGAGTTGCAATGGTTCATGTTCCTGTTAGAAATAAGAATCACTGTGTTCTTTGCAGCTTTATTATCCAACCTTCTCCTAGTAATTTTAATGGTCTCTCTCTTTTCTATGGAGATATGGGATGGAATAGAGACCATATGTATTTTAGGAGATCAGTATCAGTCCTCTGCTATTAACTATAAGTCAGGTTGTACTTTAGTTCACGATATATACATTTGTGACAGTATATTTTGTCCTTAAGAACGTCGACTCGTTAGGATATGAGCTGTTGCTTGTTGATAATCAGACACCTTCAGACTGTGACTTTACAACGTATATCCATTGGAGTACAACGTGACCTATAATGAAGACTCTCACGGCAGTCTGTTGTGCAAGCTGCCATATCTCCACCCTGGGCAACAACGTTTCTGGTACGTTCTGGCTGAAAGGATCCCTCCTCTTCGATGCATCCTGTCACTTGGTTATGCTGAAATTTAAGGTGCTGAGTAGGATGGTGTACAACTAAAGCAGTCGTATCTTCATGCCTCACCTTTTATGGGGAGCACTGGGTTATCCCCGTACCTTCTCATAGAGGGACAACCACGATTCCTCCACTTCCTCCACCGTCTGAAGACGACTTCTTCTTCGTTCCTGAACGCTACATACTCTCATCCATTTTGTCATTGATGACGGTCTTAGTCGCCATGCTGTGTGTGGTGTTGTGCGTAAAATGCGCAAATAAACAATGCGGCAAAAAGAAGCCAGCCCCGAGTGTCGCTGTTCAGATGATTCATGAGTCGGCCGAGTAGAACTCGTTATTTCTCTCGTGCCTGGGTCGGCACAGTGGTGGCCGAGCTACTGAAAAGTGTTAAGAATAATGATATATATATTTTATGTTTTTTTTGTTAGTTAAGCATTTCTGGTTAGCCCGAGATATTTTGGGAGAGTGAAAACGCTAATCGGTGCCTACATGTTTGCTAGTCAGTGTTGAGGTAGCCTGTGGTCAGCTTCACTTCCATGGAGAGACATATATATGGCTCCCTGAACGATACCCGAGCTCCATCGGAGTGTTCCTGGGACGGAAGTTGTATATATATATCCTGGTGGATAGTTCATTCATGAGTATATATGTATATATACTCTAGGAAGTATAGATATCTATATTTTGAGTACAGGTATATATATATATCCGGTGACTTTATATGAAAGACCCATCTTTGTGGAAGAATCAACACTTTTTGAAACTGCTAGTGAGGTGAGCTGAGACTTTGATTTACAAAAGCCCGAATGGGCCTTATCATTTTTATGTTTAACCTCTACTGTTCCTTCCATATGTATCGACTTGCGTTTACCAAAGAATATCTTTTGTTTTTTAAATGGACATTTGATTTTTATTCCATTTGGTTTATTATTCAAATAACTTGAAATTTAAAACAAAGCAAAGATTTTATAATAAATGAATTATGGGTCAGATAACTAAACTCTAAAACTGAAAGACTCCTGACCTAAAAGTTTTTATCTAATAGCCTGTTTTAAAAGTTCTTTTTATTTTTTTTCCTTTGTCATGTCCAAAAAAAAACAGTTTTAATTAGATGTCAAATAAATGTCCAAGAAATCTGTGAATTAAACATGATGGAAAACTTCAAAATCATAGAAATTTTTTACACAATAATGTTGTAGAGACTTGCATTAATTAAAGATATGGCAAACGTAACATAACAAAATCATAATATAAAGTTGAATATTCATATTAAATCTCCCACACCAGTTCAAAAGTTCATAATGATCAGAAAGTCATGGTAAAAATCACAATTACAATTTTAATTCATAAAAAAGAGATTTACCAAACTGTTAGACTCTTTGAATAAAAGCCTGGATCCTTCCAAAGCATGACTTTGCAGTTCTGTCCTTGTACGATCAAACTTACTTTTAGGCTAGGTTTGGGTATAATCTAGATCAAAGTAACGAGAGTAGAGAGAGAGACATAACGAGAGAGAGAAGATCACCTGACCGAGATTGCTGAGAATCAAACTATTTGCTGAATACAAGATTTTACAACTGACGGCACTGACAAACCACCTGCTCCAAAATGGTTTCATCACATCTTAGAGCATTGAAGCTTATGAAATGCATATATGTGTCCTTTAAATATATAGGTCGTATATATATATATATATATATATATATATATATATATATATATATATATATATATATATATATATATATATATATATATATATATATATATATATATATATATATATATATATATATATATATATATATATATATATATATATATATATATATATATATATATATATATATATATATATATATATATATATATATATATATATATATATATATATATATATATATATATATATATATATATATATATATATATATATATATATATATATATATATATATATATATATATATATATATATATATATATATATATATATATATATATATACACACACACTATATATAAACAAATATATATAACATATATTATAAAATATAACAGACATATATATATACGTCTATACTGTCGACCTAAATATATATATATATATATATGCTATAGAAAGGGCGCTATATATATATGGTATATATATATGTACACAAGATCAAGGAAACAGAAGAGGATACAGTAACCATTTATTCCGACGAATTTCATGATTCTTAATCACATCATCAGGGAGATCTATACAATAAATATATATATATTAATATAAATTAATTAAATAGATTATATACAAGACTTTACTTTAAAAACGTAGAAATAAGCTAGGATAATTTATAAAATATAACACAAAAGATAAAATTATCAAGAACAGACAACACTCTTAACGCAAACAAAGCACTTAGAAACAAAATAGTAAAAACACAGACAACATACGTCTAAATACAGATGCGACTTAAAAACACTGGAGGGTAACTGTGAGAATCCAGAGGCCAAGGACACTGGTATAAAACATGTATACACACAGCAAGGAAAGTGAGGACAAACAAAAAGTTTTTCATCGAATTTTAGAGAGTTAAATACAAATATATATACAGCATTGTTTGACAATTCAGTGAGGGAACTCGTTGTTTAATATTCAGTGTTTCGATATATAGTTCATGAGGACTGCTTGTATAACCAATAATCTTAAAATCTTCATAGTTGATATATGTTTTGCATTTAATGGTAAAACACAACAGACATTAGAGGATTCTGGACTTAGTTAACCTAAACCGGTTCTATAACTTATCCTCTATGTGAGAAATCGGCGCTCACCTTGAGGAGCCGCTGGTGAATCAATATATTTTCTAAATTGCATTTAGGACAATTGAACTCATAGATAACAGTTTTCATTAGATTTCGTTCATTAAATTTGGATAGGCGGCTTTTTCTTCCCACAGAAAACAAACACATAATCTAGGTAAATTTACTCTGGAATATGAAAATACAGTGCAAATTATATCATATATGTTAAATCTGCAAAAAAAAAAAAAACGCTCAGATACTTAAAAATACTATGCATGTCCGAAGTAATCAGAATTTCTCAGATGACTTCGTTCATAGAGATCTAAAAGATAGTGCATGGATGTCTTGGTGTAGTACTGTTTATCAGAACTGCAATATTTACTCATTTTCCGTTATGGACAGTCTTATTATTGCATCATCATACGAGGGAATAATAATTTCTTTAATTTTTACACATTCATATTTGTATTTCATGGTGTTAAAAGTCAGCTGGAATTAATGGCAGTAAATGTGACAGCTAGGGTAGGTTGAATCTATTTAAATCTGCAAGAGCGTTCTCTATGATGTGAGGAGCTGTGCAAGAACTTCGGTGGGAAAACACAAGTAACTAGATGTTTCTTGACGTTACCATGGATCAGCAGCCGAGAAAAGAAACCTCATTATTAACACGGAACTTGATAACAGAGATGCACAGAGCAAATATGAAGCCTGCAGAAATATCCCACAGGCTTAATGTAAGCAGATTAATCATCCACCAATGGCTGAGACAAGAAAGAGAGGAAGGCAGTATAGCGAATCATCCTAGATGCAGTCGCCCTCGTTCAATAACCGAGTCAGAAGATAATCTAATCATCTCTGTCACGTTAGAACAACCACAAACAAACACCGTTGCCATCAAACGAAAAACTCGACTAATGATTACGCCCCAAACTATAAGACAGAGGTTACATGCAAGTGGGTTACATCACAGAATACCAGCGACGAAGCCACCTCTGACAGAAGCTCACAAGAAGCAAAGATTGGGGTTTACCTTGCAATACTCTGCAATGGATATGAACTTCTGGGATACTGTAGTCTGGTGCAACGAAAAAACATTTTGCAGTGACGACCATGGCCAGCTTCATTGTCGGCGACCTGATAATGCAAGGTAATTAATACATAACTTCGTTCTTTGCAGTCGACTCAGTTGGCCTGTATATGCCTAGGCCTAACTTAGTAAAACAAAGTCTTTAGGAAGGTATACGAAATATTTAGTAACTTTTAATAACTGCCTGCGACTGAGTGCTCCTAAGTGACAGTGTTTAACAAATGTTTTTTAAGTATGTTGTTTGGCATAGGAAAAAACTGATCAGTAATTATGCTTGTTTCTTTACAAAGTAGAAAATATTTCTTAGAATCGTGTTTAAGTGATACTGAAAATATCCAAAGCGGTAAGCCCTCGGGTATTTTAAACATAAATACTTATAAGTTATTGGCCAACATATTTAATAGATAAGGGCGACAAGATGGCAATCCCATTACTAGATTACCATTTACATCCGCTACAACCATCAGTCATCGTTGATTATCGCTTCAAACTCCATAGGCTGATATTGCTTGAACTATAAATCCTACCACTCCCCAGTCCTCACATAGGTAGACAGAAATCATCATGAAAGATCCTTTATAAATCCCGTTCTACAAATGGTTGAGACTTTGATAAGCCTATATACCTGTTTTTAACAATTTTCCTCTTCCTATAATTTATAGGTTCGAGGAACTCCACATCCATCGTTCCCGCCGAAGTGGCAGATTGTCTGTTGCTTTATGGGGCTGGATGGCCCGAAGTGGCCCAGGAGAGTTGGTTCCCGTACGAGAAAGACTTAACAGCCTTGAATACGTTGAAATTCTTGACGAGGTTCTCCTCCCATCCGTCCGACAACTACTGCTTCCTGAACCGTTGCCTATTTTTATAGCCATGGATAACTCTGCTATCCACAATGCCAAAGTTATTCAGAAATGGTTCAGGGAACATCCACAAATAGTTCGATTAGACTGGCCAGCCAGGTCCTTGGATTTAAATCCTATAAAAAATCTTTGGGAAATTATGTCGAGGAGATACGATGGAGCAAATGATCGATCAAAGGAGGCCTTGATCAGTCACTGTTTATCAATTTGGGAATCCTTCAGACCAACGAGAAATGGCCCTGACTGTTGCGATGCCTTGGTCAAATCAATACCTAGTAGATTAGATACGGTTATAGATAACAGGGGATCATACACCCATTACCGAGTGTTTAGGTGTGTGTATGTGTGTCTGTGTGTATTCATCTGTCTGAAATGAAACTTGTTTTTCAGTTATAAAGCAATCCTTTTGCAATAATAACTACAGATAATTTTTAAAGTTTACTGTTCTGTTTATGGCTGTTCATGTTTCTATTTATTCATGACGTGCTTTCTCTAAGCGAAACTTGGTCGTGCTACCTTTATTTATTAAGTTTATTTTCAGTAATTTTGAATTATCACATATCTGAAATGTTTCGTGCAATAAAGAGGTATCTTTTTCCACAGATTTTTAATGTTGTATATCATATATATATCAATATATATATATATATATATATATATATATATATATATATATATATATATATATATATATATATATATATATATATATATATATATATATATATAAAAGAATTCCGTGAAAAGCAGTGAATATAATAGGTAGACCGGTACTTGAGGAAACATTCTTTTATTGCGACTAGTTTCGAGGTTCTAACACACCCCATCATCAGGCATAAAAATAACAAATAAATACAATGAAAGAAAAAACACTCATTAAAATGAAATAAAATTAAACATCAGAACTAACTACCAAGAATTAAAATTGAATGTACCGTTTAACCTATAGTAAGAGGGCAAGAGAGGAATACAGGCAAATACAAAGATAGTTACAGAAGATGTGCAACTCAACTGACCGTCAGTTGAGTTGCTTTGTTTTTTAATTCTGTGTGTAACTATCTTTGTATTTGCCTGTATTCTCTCTTGCCTGTTGCCAGGTTAAACGGTAAACTGTTCTGTGTGTGATGTTTTAATTTTTATTTCATTTCTAATGAGTGTTTTTTTCTTTCATTGTATTTATTTGTTATTTTAGATGTGATGATGGTGTGTTAGAACCCTGAAACTAGTCGCAAAGAAATCTTTACTAGTATACCTTATATATATATAATATATATAAAAATATCAAATATATAATTATATATAATTATCCTATATATATATATATATATTGTGTGTGTGTGCATTGCTCTTTACTAGTATGGTTATGCAAACCTAAAATATCAAAAATATAATTAGCCAATTATCCCAAGTCACCTAGGCCTACAACTTGTGATCAAGGTTGCGCCTAATGGAAAAGGAAGATAGGGAACGTTAATTACGGCTCTACATGTTTTCTTGATAAGTGTTTATCATGAAGACGACTTGTGAATAAAAGAACTCAAGTATTTAACAAAATCAGTGTGAGCATAGGTCTCGGTCTTTACTATAGGAATGACTGTGTTTTCATGAATACTTTTCGACAGAATTCCCTCTAAATCCCAGGCATTTCCAGTTTATTTCTTATTTAGGTCTTTCCATCACGAATCGCAGTACTAGCTGTTTACTTACAAAGCTGAAGACAGAAAAAAAAATCTTTACCATGGTTACTGTGGCCTATCAACTTGAAAAATTACTGATTACACTCCCACGAGAAACAGTTCGGATTTAGCCTGCACGGTTAACAGTGAGTTGCTTTCTGAGAAGCTCAAGATATCTTAATACAATCATTTATTTCTGGTGTGTGTTTGTGTGTGTGTGTGTGTTTTTTTTTGTGGGATATGAAACGAAGTAGATCAAGATTTTTGGTGGTATCATATATTTGCATTGCACAGATTTTTCTTCAATGTTTTTTCGATGAAATGAATTTTTAAAAGTAAATATATAGAGACTATAGAGAAAGTAGAGAGACAGCAGCTTCGGTTAAATTTCTCAACCTAGTTTTAGCTTATGCAGCATAGTACGCGCGATCTAGGCTACCCCGTCACCCACTATCCCAGGAATCTGTGCACCGACCCATCTATCTCCACACATCTTTGCTTCACAAGTCCACCACCAATACCATAGTTTCTCTCTCTCTCTCTCTCTCTCTCTCTCTCTCTCTCTCTCTCTCTCTCTCTCTCCATTGCTAAAACATACTATACAAATAGAGTATCGCTCAATCTCTAAAAGAAAAAAAAATAATGAAATGAGTAGCTCTACATAGAGGCCTAGGCTTACACAACAGCAGACTCTCTCTCTCTATCTCTCTCTCATCATAACCTTGCATTTGTTCCTTTATTGTTCCCCACGTTTTTCGTTGGGCATTGCTCAAATTTAACTTTTGATTTCATTATGGAAGATCACGTTTCCGATTATACAAGCATTCCGTTCATTGTGGTGTCATAAATTCATTTGTGTAAGGTTACTTGGTAGGTTATGTCGAAAAATGTTTATTTTGCTCAGAACTGTCGCTGCAAATTACAACTTGAACGAGTACTGTAAAGCTTACTGCTGCATTTAAGCATCAATGATTTCAGAATCGTAGAATATGATTGAAAGTTATAGGAGGTCAAGCAAAAAACAAACACAATAAGACTGAAGCTCCTCCCCTTTCTAAAGTTGCCATATGTTGCATTATTGAGCAATATATGTCCGAAAAATGTATCCTAACTTTCTTGCTGAGTGTGTGTGTGTATGGTGTATATATATATATATATATATATATATATATATATATATATATATACACTCAAAAATATAATATATATTATATATATATATATATATATATATATAGATATATATATATATATATATATATATATATATATATATATATATATATATATATATATATATATATATATATATATATATATATATATATATATATATATATATATATATATATATATATATATATATATATATATATATATATATGTATATATATATATGTATATATATATTTATATATATAATATATATTATATATATATATATATATATATATATAATATATATATATATATATATCTCTCTTTATGTTATATGCATAAATAATAAATCTTACGCTTTATGCCCATTTATCAATTTATGTGTTATGTGCAAAGTTTTACTTTTGTCATATATCCATTCTGGTTAAGGTGTGTTATATTAAACACCATTTAGTTATACATATTTAATGCACAATATATTTTGAGTTTTTTAACATATAGTATATGCTTCATGCATAGTGGGTTCTTATGGTATTTTATATACTTATACGTGAATCATTACTCGCATTTAACAAAGCATAAGACATGTGTGAGGTTTTAACAAATATCAGTATACATGACCAACTACATGCTATTGTACATGTGTTAACTAAATTTTTATTTCATTGACCTCGTTTACAGCCCTTCCCTATTATTAATTAATACATGATGGCCTGCACGTCATTTTGATTGTTATTAGTTCGCATGTCGCCGCACGCAATGGCGTGGCAGAGCTGTTATGTGATAAAAGTAAGTATAAAAGGATATTTAATGTTATTCATTTTAACTATGCCAGTTGTGATGATGAGGTGGAGGAACGAGAGGGAACCTTGCGTGGCTGTTTCCAAGAAACATGCTGTATAGCGCAAACGAACCAAAACCTGAGCATAAGCACAAACATTTCCAAACACCCGTTTACTATACTCATCACTTAATGTCATCCTAGTCGCTTTCTTCAGGTGGCAGGTCCTATGGGTGGTGTTTTTTTTTTTTTTTTTATAAATTATGAACTAAACTTGGACCAAATTGATTCCTTGTAGTATCTTTAACTTCTTTTACACTTAAAAGAATGGAATGTTAATATAGAAACGATATTCTAAAGGAAGTTCGTAACACTTTTTTTTTATTCACTGGATTCATAAAAGAATTAAATAAATCGTTCAAATTTTCAAAACCTAACGGGTATTACTTCGTCTAAGCGCAATCATAAAAAAAGAGATCGTTTATAAAGACCGTTAATCAAGTAATGACAGAAATTGATATTCATTCTGTATGCAAAAGGTCATTATTTCCTCCCAAAAAGGGCATTGCAACCATTCATCATCTTCCCGCTCGGACTTTTATTTCCTTCCTCCCGTGAAGGGCGGACGTTGATCATGTAATCCCTTTTCGTTGCAGCCCTGCTACATTCTGAGTTATAAATCATTTACGAATGATTAGAAGTGATTTGGAAGAACGTTTACTGTGTTTACATTTTCTATGGAGAAAAGATAAAGATAAAAAACCAGACAGTAGAAAAAGTTCTCGTTGTTTTCTAAAACCAGATGAGCCACGGTCACTTGATTGGTTGATGACTGGTTGATTGACTGTAAAGTATCTGTTGTTACATCATTTGTACAAACAAATGACCGAGCTTACAGAGACATTCACAAAACATCTGATGTAGAACTGTACACAAGTCTCCCCCAGCCCTAAAAATCCACGAAGCAACTGAAAAACAAATAAATAAATCCGTAAGCTCGCGTGAGAGGAGTGCTGACATTCACGAGTTTTATGAGTGCCATTATAGAGACCCCACGTTTCCCTCCTTGGGCAATACTCCCTTGGACGCTCCTCTTCTAAAAGAAAATAACATGGAAAGTACAGCAAAATTTATGGAACCGAACGCTGTAGAGATGATAAAGAAAATGTTTTGCTCCCGGGAGATGTTGAACTTCAAAGTGGGAACTGTACTACGTTTGCTTAATATTACAAAAACTTTCTATGTGAAATATTCATATTTATTCTTTCGTTCCTCATAAAGTGGCCATACGACTTTGTTCTAGAGGAAAGATGTTACTGAGATTCCTATTCGTGTTTAGGTGACAAGGCAATTTAATTTTTTTTTATCTATTGGGCAGGAAGATGAATTTTTACGATCTTGTTAATAAAAATATAATGAAAAGGCCCCTTTATCATTTTATGTAATATTAGCTGGCTGTCACAACTAATTCTGTTTCGTCTGGAAGAACGAATCTAGTTTTCGTATTGTATAGTCTTGAACTAAAGCAACATTATTAGAAGAAGTAAAATAATTTTAAAATACAATGTAAAATTAATCTGGCTTCTGTTAGGCTTTGTACTCATTAAAATCTATGACATAATATTAACAACAGTCTTTCGTTTCGTAGCACAACAACATTATAAGGCATGTGTTTATAAATGTGAACGTATATGCGCAATAAGCTAAATAATTAATAAGGTATATCATATTCGGCTGAAAAAATTCATTAAATCGTCAAAAAAGTTTATGCTATCACATCAACTTCGTTTATGGGACTCAACGGTCCGTTTACGTCAAGTCTCATTCATAAAAAGTGAATAAACTATTTATTCGAGGTCTTAGTTCAGCAGGATACCTGATTAGAATATCAGTTTTATATTCCCGAGAGGTTACTGAGGTGCAAGAAAACTGATGTAATTTTATTAGTTATGCTGACGCCATTGAGCTGGAAAATATCTAACCAGAAAAACATAAAAAGAAAAAAAATTATAAATCATCCTTCTCTCTCTCTCTCTCTCTCTCTCTCTCTCTCTCTCTCTCTCTCTCTCTCTCTCTCTCAGTGGAAATGAAAAACTGAAGATTACATATAAATTCTATTGGAAAATATTCAGGCAAAAGGACAACATAATCGTTCATTGGTAACTCATTCCTCCCTGAACGAATTAAAGGCGACAGAATGCAGCCATTACTTCCTTGGGTGGAAAGGAAAAACGCGAAGGAAGTGAATAATGACTGTGAAATGAACTTAGCTTCCAGCATTAAGAAGCAATTAAATTGTTCGCAATATGTCAGCCGTAATGAAATTACACTTTTGCATCCGTTTGACCTCATAACCTGTCTTTCGCGGACGGAAAATGAATGAGGGGACCGAGGGGAGAAGATGAAAAGATTATTCAAAAAAGGAAAAATGAACAGAACCAGAATAAGGGGTGGGAATTTTGATGTATGAGACAGTAGGTTCTTTTTTCTTTTCTTTGTTTCTGCCAAAGGTTTCAAAGGAATATTTCAGTATCTGCAATATATATATATATATATATATATATATATATATATATATATATATATATATATATATATATATATATATATATATATATATATATATATATGTGTGTGTGTGTGTGTGTGTGTGTGTGTGTGTGTGTGTGTGTGTGTGTGTGTAACTAGCTTGTTCACTTGTGTACCCGTTAGTGATGTTCTGGATTTTTTTGAAATGTGAACTAGATAAATATGTTTTTACTTTGCCAGTTAGTGTTATTTTACAATTGATTATACTTTGCGCAGTAGATACTTGCTTTGTTTTTAATGGTAAATATTTTAGACAGAAATTTGGTATGCAGATGGGGAACTGCCTTTCACCTGTTCTTTCTAACATTTGCATGGGATTTTATGAGAGTAGGCTGACTAATTTCATTTTACCCGACAATATACTTTGGTTCTGTTATGTTGACGACATATTTAGTATTTGGAAAATTCACTTGGACATAGACCTCACATTAATACACTTGAATTGGTTAGCACCTTCGATCCAATTTACTGTTGGGAAGGAAGAAAATAAGAGTATAGCTTTCTTGGATGTTAAAATCATTAGAAATAACAATACTTTAAAGTTTAAAGTACACCGAAAAGATAGCAACAACAATCTGATTATCAATGCGAGATCTTTCCACAATAAACAAATAAAACAGTCAGGTATAAGATCTATGTTTTTAGAGCTCTTTCTTCTAGTCAGCCCTGAATTCTTTGATGACGAGTTAGATTATGGATTTGGATTAGGTCTCAAACACAATTTTACTTTACATATATAGATGAGTGTTTCTAGCTAGCCAAAAAATCTTTTTATTCCACTAAGGGAAATAGGAATTTTAATAGCAATATACTGTGTTTTACCATACATGCCAGCTTTCAATGATATTATCCACCCACTTAAATTATTAAATGTGACTGTTGTGTTTCCCTATCGCAATACCATTGGCAGAACTTTAATAAGAAAACAGCCCTATACGACAACAACGGATATAGTATACAAAATTCCTTGTGGTTGCAATAAATTTATATTGACAATCAGCAAAAACTGTTGAGAAACGAATTGCACAACATAAGTATGGTATCGCTACTGATCAAAGAAACAGTGCCATTAGTAAACATGCTAGAGAATGTTTTTATCCAATTCAGTGGTCTCAAGCAAGAATCCTGTTCAGAAACAATAATTTTATAGAAAGAAATCCAATAGAAACGGCATGTACTCAATATAGTGAAAACAATAACTTCAATGGCAGTACAGGCTTATTCAAGACAGACCCGCTATTTCATGAAAAACCAGTACAAATTATGTAATAGGTATTCACTTAATTACCTGTTTAGCCTCATTAGACTGTTAACCTTTTCTATTGGACGAACTATGTACTAGACAATTTATATTTTATATTATCCTGTAACAGTTGTAAGCACCGTTAACCATTTGTGGTTGTTTGTTTTATGTAAGTCTTGAAGCCAAATGTAAACATATGTCCTATATGTTTTTCTTAAACTGATTAGTCAATAAAGTTCCCTGGTAGAGGCCTGATGGAGGGCGAAACTGTTGGGGCAAATTAAGAACTCCATTTCCTTTTCCTCTGGTTTTTCTCCTTCATTTCCATTGTGGAGTACATCGTGATATTTTATCTTCGTGATTGAGAAGAATAATAAATATATATATAATAATATATATATATATATATATATATATATATATATATATATATATATATATATATATATATATATACATGATTCTCGATCATATATATTCTACCATACAAATGAAACGAATACAATTAACACACGTATTTTCCTTATCAGTTATATATTAAGCTACTTAATTATGCAATTATAACGGAGGTACTCTGAGGTTAAGTATACCTTAGTTTTACACCACTGTGATTAACAGCTCTCTAAACTGGCCCGAAGGATTACACTTATTTTACGTGGCTAAGAACCAATGGTTGCCTGATATTTTCTATCACCAGAAATAAATTCCTCTAACTCTTCATCAGCCGGCCCATCGAGTGACAGTCCGCAGCTCTACCGACTCAACCAACAAAGAGCTGGTACTCTGAGGTGACGCGCCGATCACTGTCTTCGAGATGCGCCGCAACCCGTCGACCACTAAGCCCTTACTAATCATTAACTTTTCAAACTGAACTTGCTTAGGTCATAGACCTCAGCTGATTGGTCTCTTATAATAGAAAGGAACCTATAAGGGTCTTCGATGTATGGCACTCATTTGAATTGCCCACGCCAAACCCCAACGATCGTATGGCCTTCGACGAATCAGCAGTATTTATTTGTTACTCTCTGATCACAAAGACGTACAAACAACTATCAGATTTTCTGTTACGTCTCAAAAATTAATTTCTATATAAATCAGTTCACCACCCCCTCTAAAAGTTTTGCATCTCACAGGACTCACAACACTACTTTTTTTTCAATTAGTTTCTCTGCTATTTGTGCACTGCCATTTGAGTACCATAGCTCCCGACATGTTATCAATAATTCATGCAGAAACAAAAATTAAAACTTAGTAAGCCAGGGTCAAATTGCATGGTTGCAATTGGCAATTTACAGTGTTATGAATTCCATGCATCACAGTGCTATGACTTTTTTTTATAAAAAAATACATAGGATCAGTGGAATAATAGCTCCACACATTAACGCACACAATTTTCTTAGACTTGGATTGCAATAACCTGCAGTTCAAGAAATAAAAGCAAGGCAGAAACCAGATTACTGTCAATCATCAAGACAAAATAATTTTGGAATATCTCAGAAATTGAATAAAAGGAACAAATCACATGAATAAAATCAACCATAAAAATTAAATAAATGATCATGGAATGCAAGTAAATAGACACGTTTATGATGCTTTCTTTTCACAACAGAACACGACACCAATATTTGTGACCTTCGTCTGTATGCACATTGGGTGCACTATTAATGATCCCCAGACATGCTTGTACATCGTCTTCACTCTCCTTCCCCAGATAGCCAGGCAGTCCCGGGAAAAGGGGTACTGGCTTATTCAGGTGCCACATCAAGACATCTTCTTTGACGGGATGCCTGTGTGATAGGTGGTACTCGCCTTGGACACCGGTTTTAATATGCTGGATCACCGCAGTGCCATTTTTAATTTCTTTCACACGATATGGTCATAAGTAGGCCGACTCGAGTTTATGTTTCCTCGGTTGCAGGCTTTTCAGATAGATTTTGTCCCCTATTTGTATCTTAGATGGTTACGCGCGGAATCGCTGATCATATTTTGTCTGATACTTTTCACTGGCCCTCAACAAGAGCGTCTGTGTTGTCTGGAACGCTCTTCGGGTCAGGTTACAGAACATCACCTGGTATTGTTCGACACTATATAACAGTAAAGTCTTATGGTTCATGATCACAGTATGTGGCAATGAAGGGTCCTGTCCATACAACTAAAAATACGGGGTCTCTCTCATGGAGCCGTTATATGCTGTATTAAGTGCAAGTTCCGCCATTGGCAACATCTCTACCCACTGATTCGGACTGTCTGCTACTAAATATTTCAAAATATTTGTTGCTAGTCTATTGTGAAATTCAACTAACCCATTGGCTGAAGACTGGTAAGATGCGACAATGAAATGTTCTAATGTACATTCAACATTTTTGTCAGGTCTTTTATTACTTGGTTAATAAATTCACGTCCATTGTCACTGACTTAACACACAGGGGCAGCCGAACTTCACTATGAGTGAACACAAGGCTTTGGCAACTGAAATCGCAGATTACTCACCATCGCATACGTGTGTGTATCCCGAGAGAATGCATCCACCATCACACAGACATACCTGAATTGCCCATACCCTGGGGGGAAGGGTCCCACAACATCAATGTGTACTCTGGCAAATTTGATTGGCTCCACTGGCCACATTCAAGCCTTCAGAATAGTATGTCTATGGGTTTTCATGGTACTACAGATGTGGCACTGAGAGATGCATTTCACAATGTCTTTTTTCATCCCTACCCAAAAAAAGAATTCTCGTACCCTCTTGAGGGACCTTTCTATACCTATATGTCCTGCATCGAGGCTTTACATGTATCATGTGGATGGTTTTCTCTACCAAAGAGGGAGGAAGGACGACATGAGATCGGATATCGTCCGGTCTCTTTTCATATTTACAAAATAAGATATCTCCTTCAGGGAAGAAAATATCTTTGGACACTGTTAGGAAATCGGGAAACTCGTTACTCGCACCCCTTACATAAGTCTTAACCTGTTCAATCCAGGGTTCGGACTTCTGACCCCTCATCACTCCTTCCACACTCCAACCACACAAATCAATCACAGACTCTCTCTCACTCCCAGGGCATCTGCTTACCAACCGCCCTGGAGGGTCAATGCTCTCGTTATCACAGCTGGTTCGATTTGCACCTCTTTTCTCTCTCCCTAACTCTTGAGTTACTAAGTTTTCCCGTTATCTACGTCGGGTGCCTCTGAGGCACACAACCGTTTCTTTCGTCGTTGTTCCTCTTCCTTTACTGTTCGGGTTGTAACTCCCATTATGGCGCTCCTGGACAGAGCATCAGCTACTTTATTTGTTTTTCTTGCTATTTGCTCAATTCCCAGAATATCAAACTCTAACAGCTGCTCAATCCAACGAGTCTGGCGAGTGGTTAAATCCCCTTTCGTCAATAAATCTCTCAATGGGCGATGACCCGCGTTTATTTTGACTTTATGTCGCAGCAAAAAGTAGCGACGTCTCTCCAGCATCCATAGAATCGCCAATGCCTCTCTATCAAATGTACGGTAATTCTTCTCTGCCCCTTTTAATACCTGTGATGCAAAGCAAATCGGTTTTTCATTCCCTGCATCGTCAACTTGGGAAATCACTCCCCCAATAACTATACTGCTTGCGTTGGTGGTTACTAGAAATGGTCGATTGAACTTTGGAAAACTAACAATTCATTACTAGTGAGTGAAATCTTTAATTCTTGAAAAGCTATTTCTTCCTCCTGTCCCCAATGAAAATCTGACTGTTTCCTCAATGAATCTAGTGGTCTCGCTATTTTACCAAAACCTTTTATGAACTTACGATAGCAGCCTGCGAGCCCAAGGAAACTGGGTACTACTTTTTCATTCTTTGTCTGGGAAAATACTTTAATTGCTGCTACTTTATCTGCACAAGGCTTAAGGCCTTCAGATGTTGCAATGTGCCCCAAAAATTCAACTTCTTGCTGAAAGAATTTCCATTTGTTTAGATTCATTCTCATACCATGTCACTTTAAAGTTCTAAGACTTCAATAATGTTTTTATGCTCTTCTATTGTAGCCCTATTATGATTATGTCATCTAAGTATATAAACCTATACTGATCATTAACTTTTCAAACTGAACTTGCTTAGGTCATAGACCTCAGCTGGTTGGTCTCTTATAATCGAAAGGAACCAGTAAGGGTCTTCGATGTATGGCACATTTGAATTGCCCACGCCAAACCCCAACAATCCCATATGAGGGGCCTGTAAAGAAAAGACTTTGATAGAAGACTGAGTTAACAGATTCCTTAGACAATTAAAACAAAGTAAGATTATAGATGTCCATACCTATCAGTCTTTTCTCTACAGGCTCCTCATATGGGATTATGTACGGCCTTCCCAAAATGCACAGACAATATTCCCTTGAGACCGATTCTTTCATCAATAAATAACCCCTACCTATAAATTAGCTAAGTACCTAGTACCCCTCCTCGAGCCTTTAACCAACAATGCCTACATTCTTAGGAACTCTCTGGATTTTAAGAATGAGATCCTTAAACAGGACTCGGACCTTTATATGGTTAGCTATGATGTCGAGTCGTTATTTACTAATGTCCCTGTTGAGGAAACTATTAATATTATTTTAAGTAAATTATTTCCTTACGAAGACTCTATGTTTCATAATTTTAATAAATCACATTTTAAACAGCTTCTTAACTTGGCCGTTCGGGACACGGTCTTTGTTTTTAATGGTACTTCCTTCAAACAAGTGGAGGGGATGGCGATGGGTAGTCCACTCGGCCCCACCTACGCTAACATCTTTATGAACTCACTGGAGGAGGAGTCATTTTTAGATTCCTGCCCCTCCAACCTTTGCCCCCTATTTTATCGACGTTATGTGGATGACATATTCGTTCTTTTCAGACATGAATTTCAGTCTCATCTGTTTTTAGATTTTATTAATGCCCAGCACTCCAATATTAACTTTACTATGGAGAAGGAAATATGCAAATCTCTCCCTTTCCTGGAACTGCGTATTTCAAGGGATTCGGAGGGTTTCCATACCAGTATATACAGAAAGAGCACCTTTACTGGGTTGGGTACTAATTTTTACAGTGCTTGTCATTTTAATTTTAAATTAAATGCTATTTTTACACTCCTCCAGGGCCCTTACTGACATCGTCTTGGCAAGGCTTCCACAGCGAAACTGAGTTCCTGGCAGGTTTTTTTTCTTAGAAATAATTGTTTTCCTCTAAAACACTTTTACAGAAATTTTAGAAAGTTGTTGGATATGAATTTTAGTGAACCACGTGTCATTTATGATGTTCCCAAAAAACTTGAAATCTACGCTAAATTTCCCTTCCTGTTCAACGATGATTTCCGCAGAAAAGATATAAAGATCATTAGTAAAGAATTTCCGTTTGTAAATATTAAACTTATTCCGAAAAACCCTTTAACGCTCGGGTCTGTTTTCAGATCTAAGGACAGACTGTGCCCGTCTCTAGCATCTAACATCATTTATAAATATACTTGTTCCAAGTGCGAGCAGGGAACCTACGTTGGATGTACGAGACGGCTACTGAAAGTCCGTGTCTGTAGTCATCAGGGCGTCAGTTATAGGACGGGGTGCTGATTGTCCAGGCCTGAATTAACAAATATAATAAAAATCACTCTGCTATCTGCAAAACGCAGAATGATATGAAAACTTTGAAATAATAACCTCAGCCCAACACGAGGACGAGCTTACGACTTTAGAGCCAATTCTCTGTAAAACACTCGCTCCCTCGTTAAATGCTCAGATGTCCTCCACACCTTTGTTTATTTTGTAATTTCGCTACTGTTCTGTTTGCTTTCGACTAGTTTTACCTTTTTCTGTTTAATCACTATTTAGACATGTACTGGGTAGGTTTGTTTTAAGATATTTTAAGAAATGTATATATTTTTTGTTTTATTTTTATCTTTATAATTATATGTAATGACGTCCCTTTTTTTATTAAACAAAATTGTGTCATTGCAGCCTTGAAAATGCAATGGATTATTGGGAAACGCTGTCGGCCACAATTAAAACCTCATGATTGTCCGTGTGCCTCTCCATCTGCCCTGGTGGTCTCTCTCTCTCTCTATATCTCTCTCTCTCTCTCTATATGTATATATATATATATATATATATATATATATAGATATATATATATATATATATATATATATATATATATATATATATATATATATATATATATGATATATATACTATGTATATATAGATGATTTATTATTATTATCACTTTGGTACATGATTCATTTATCACACATTACACAGGATGAAACAGGTGTGTCACAAATTTCGACTTTATAAGCTTGACAAGGACAGTACAGAGTGAGAAGTCAACATATACTACAAAACCGTTAGAGGCTCATATCCTCACTCAGGCCGGTGTCGAGGTAGGAGTGGCCTTTAAAACTCATTTGGCTAAAAATCACAATAGACTCTCAGGGGACATTGCTGATAAACAGACCATACCCCACCTCAGATCCACACCTGACAGGTGTCATGGAGCCAGTTTGGAAACTCGTTAACATTACTACCCTCATACTGTGTTTACAAATATGATAATCCTATTTTCATACATCTCTACTGCCTACCTTAAAGTTTAAACAATTTACAAATTTCTTTTGATATTAAAGGATCAAGTTTATACATTCCTTGACTGATATTCATATTATGGTTGTAACTTTCTTTTATGAAGCTAGATTCAATGATGTTCCTTTCCAGTGCATTATTAGAATATACAATCCTTTTGCCCCCTTCCCAGTTGATAGCATTGTTCTCACTAACATGTACAAATATACCACTGTTCCCTTGTGCATATCTCACATTTCTTATGTTGTTCAATTCTTTTTCCAGTGCTTTCCCGGTTTGGCCAATATAAAAGTTGTCACAAGACTTACACGGAATTTTATATACACACCCTTTAATATTGTCTGGGAATTCTTGATAAGTACATTTTCATTGTTGTATTGTTCTTAAATGCGACATTAACACCAAAATTCTTAAGAAGATGAGGGATATCTTTCATACTATTATTATAAGGCAGAACAAGCAAATTTTTGTGTTGTAAGGTTCTTTCTGGTTTTGATACATAGTCTTTTTTGCCGCTTCAAATGCACTGTTTAATACACTATCAGGATATTTCAATTTTTGCCTGCATTCCTAATCTTATCTATTTCATCATCAATATATTCAGGGTGCTGATGCAATGCTTTAAAACATAGGGATAAAAACACGATTACTTTTTGCCTAGTTGTTTTTCTGTTCAATAGAATGCACATAGAAAATATTAGTGGGTTTTTTCTATACACACTGGTATATTTAAAACTCCACTACTATTTTCTATGTGATGAGAATCAGGTTTGGAAACGGTAAGCAACTATTCATTTTCTTTCATTTCATCGTGAATTTAATTGATGGCGCTCAATTGATTTAACTTAAAGTGTTTACATCTTGTACCTCGGTTATTATCAATATGTCAATAACATACCTAAACCATGTTGAACATGTGGGATTGTTGTTTAATATCTTCTTTTCAAAAATTTACATATAAGTTACCAACACTGGGGATAGAGGGTTTCCCATTGCCATAACTAAAATTTTGTGAGTAAAATTTACCATTAAATCTAAATTTACAATCTTTTACACATAATTTTAATCAGTTCAATTAAAGTGTACTTTTAGAAAATGGGATCCAGCTGTGTGTTCTTCTAACAATTCAGATAAAAACTTCATCAGATCATCTATTAGCACCTTTGTGAATAGTGATACAACATCAAAACTTACAAGCCTGGATACACTTATTAATCTCTACACTATTTAGTTTATTTTATCAGGTCCACATTATTCTTGATATTTGCATTTGAGATGGTACCTCACTAATGGGTTGAGAATATCTACTAAGTACTTTCTGCTAGCTTGTATGATGCGGAACTAACTGAACTGATAATTGGCCTGGGCAGGAAAGTTTGCTTTGTGAGTTTTTATTGTACCATACATGTATGGTAGCGATGGAGAGGTCACACACAACTTTTTATAAGACTTTCAAGCTACCTTTAACAGGTTTTTCTAACTTTCTATTGAAACCCATGGTTTTACGTGAATGTCGGGATGAACAAGATACTAAGATCGTTCATAACCAATTCCTTGCTGAAATTAGAAGACCAACCCTTCGGTGAAATACAACGTGCCATATTGAAAAACATATCAACATCAAAACATTGAAACCAAAAAAGAATTTGAAGATCTCACGAGGAAAAGGTTACATTTTGAAGCCTCAATACCACCAGATTGAGAGATTCCCCTACGAATGAATATTGTCATGAAGATGAGGAATCAAGTGTATCGGAAACTGAAACGGAAACATGATAATAAAATGAAACCGTTGATTGAAAGAGCCTGACCAACAACGCCAATCATGAATGTGTTGTCAACTTATCAAACAAACAGCTGGATAAAATGTAACTAGTGCCTTTAGGTTACGGTTTAAACTTTGCTTTATTCTCCTGGCGGAAGGAACAGGAAATAAAGCGACTGTGTAATTTGGAAAAAATATGATTTAACGAAATGAAGAAGTGAACATGATTAAGGGAGTGATTTATGGAAGTATGAAAAATCAGACACTACAAAACGTCCTCAAAAGATTTATGGTTGCTATTAATGAACTGAAAGATAAAAATATACACATGACAAAAAAGCAGATAAATCAGGCGCCCTTTGTAATTTTAAATAAAAAAGGAATATATAGAAAAAAATGCAATATCTTTTTAGGTGATGATAACACATAAAAGAATTAAATAAGAACCCGATAGAGACAATGTGAATAGTGGTTTCAATAAGAAAGTGAAAAACCTGTTAAAAGGTAACGAAAGTCTTATAAAGAAGCTGTGTGACCTTCCATCGCTACCATACATGTATGGTACAATAAAACTCACAAAGCAAACTTTCCTGCCAGCCAATTATCAGTTCAGTTGGTTCCCATCATACAAGCTAAGAAGTACTTAGTAGATATTCAACCCATTAGTAGGTACCATCTCAAAATGCAACATCAAAGAATAATGTAACCTGATAAACAACCTAAAATAGTGTAGAGATTAATAGTGAATCCAGGCTTGTAAATTTTGATGTTGTATCACTATTCATGCAAAGGTGCCAATAGACGATCTGATGATGAAGTTTTTATCTGAATTGTTAGAGAACACAGCTGGATATCCCATTTTCTAAAAAGTACTTAATTGAACTGATTAAAATTATGTGTAAAAAGATTGTAAATTTGAATTTAATGGTAAATTTTATCATAAAAATTTTTTGGTATGCAATGGGAAACCCTATCCCCAGTGTTAAGTAACTTATATATGAATTCTTGAAAAGAAGATATTAAACAATCATAATCCCACGTAATGTAACATGGTTTAGGTGCATGTTGACGATATAATTTTGTGTATGGCCAGGAACCAAGATGTAAAAAACTTTTTGGCGGTTAAACAATTAGTACCATCAATTAAATTCACGATGGAAATGGAAAATGATGGGTGCTTACTGTTTCTGGATGTCCTCATACGTAGAAATAGTAGTGGGTTTAAATATAGTGTATAGAAAACCTCACTGATATTACTTCCTATGTGCATTTCTATTCTGACAAAGCAATAAGGTTAAAAGTCAGTGTTTTCATCTATAAGTTTTAAGAGCATTACATGTAGCCCTGAATATATTGATGATGAAATAGATAAGATTAGGAATGCAGGCAAAAATTGAAATATCCTGATAGTGTATTAAACAGTGCATTTGAAGCGGCAAAAAGACTATGTATCAAAACCAGAAAGAACCTTACAACACAAAAAATTTGCTTGTTCTGCCTTATAATAATAGTATGAAAGATATCCCTCATCTTCTAAGAATTTTGGTGTTAATGTCGCATTTAAGAACAATACAACAATGAAAATGTACTTATCAAGAACTCCCAGACAATATTAAAGGGTGTGTATATAAAATTCCGTAAGTCTTAGACAACTTTTATATTGGCCAAACTGGAAAGCACTGGAAAAGAATTGAACAACATAAGAAATGTGTGAGATATGTACAAGGAACAGTGGTATATTTGTACATGTTAGTGAGAACAACTTCATGCTATCAACTGGGAAGGGGCAAAAAGGATTGTATATTCTAATAATGCACTGGAAAGGAACATCATTGAATCTAGCTTCATAAAAAGAAAGCTACAACCATAATATGAATATCAGTCAAGGCTGATGTATAAACTTGATCCTTTAATATCAAAACAAATTTGTAAATTGTTTAAACTTTGGTAGGCAGAGAGATACATAAAAATAGGATTATCATATTTGCAAACACAGTACGAGGGTAGTAATGTTAATGAGTTTCCAAACCTGCCTCCATGACACCCGTCAGGTGATCTGAGGTGGGTATGGTCTGGTTTATCAGCAATGTCCCCTGAGAGTCTATTGTGATTTTTAGCCAAATGAGTTTTAAAGGCCACCTACCTCGACACCGGGCCTGAGTGGGGATATGGAGCCTCTAACGGTTTTGTATGTTCAAGCCAGTACTGTTCTTGTAGTATATATATTTGTGACTTCTCATACTCTGTATCAGTCCTTCGTCAATGGTTTGAAATAAAGTCGAAACTGGTCAGACTACACCCTTTTTCTTTTTTTTCACCTGTGGTAATGTGATATATATATATATATATAACCAAGAAAGCCTATCCATCATTATTGTTACTTTGATTACTGCTATGAAGCAAGTTGTTCGTCGTATCCGAAAAAAAAAAACTTCCATCAGAGCCAGATTGTGCAGCAGATTTAGTGATCCCAGATAGTTTAAAGATTAGCTGTGTTTTTCTTATCTAACAGATATGACCGAGAGAACATCCAGCCAACAAGACGCAGTTTGAGAATAACTGCAGCACTTCGGGGTTGGATGGCAGATAGCGGACCAGGGGAACTTTATGAAATTGAAGAAAGCCTGAATAGCGCACAATATGTTGAATTACTGGACCAAGTACTGATACCAACAGTTAGGGCGTAACACCTGATCCCGGAACTGGAACCTATATAAATTGTTATGGATAACTGCCCCATCCATAATTGAAGACCAGTAAGAGATTGGTTAAATAATCATTCTTAAATTATAAATCGCCGTATTTAAATCCCGTGGAAAATATATGGGCAAAAATGGTTAGCCACTGGGATGCTAGTAAGGCCAATAATAAAACTGGCTTAATCAAGCATGCTAAATCGGTGTGTGAATTTTGTAGGCCTATACGCTATGAAAGCATTTATGGAAGTCTTGTCGGGTCTATGTCAAGGCGATTGGGGAAAGTAATAGATAAAAAGGGAGATCATGTAAATTACTGAGAGAGAGAGAGAGAGAGAGAGAGAGAGAGAGAGAGAGAGAGAGAGAGAGAGAGAGAGAGAGAAAAAGAATATTTAAGTTTACAGAGACGAGACCTTAATTTTTGAAAGGTTGTAAGAGGTGCAATAAGTAAATTTTTTTGTTCAGTATTTTCACTCATAATTGTGTGTGTGTGTATATATATATATATATATATATATATATATATATATATATATATATATATATATATATATATATATATATATATATATATATATATATGTATATCCCCCATACATGGACAGAATACACCTTGAAAGGTTGGCACTGGATCTCTGGAGGACCTCTCTCTGTCTCTGTCTGTCTGTCTGTTTGTCTGTCCCTCTCTCACAGGCCAATCTGGCTTCCCTGTTTCTCTCAAGTGCTTTGCCTCTTTCTTTCTCTCTTTTTCTCACTCATAAAACTCTGTTCCTATGTCTAAAGTGTGTGTAAATAAAAAACCTAGTTTATACAAATAAAAGTTTATTATGTGAGTCTAACAACAGGCCATGTAAAATGAAATTATGTATGCTAGATAGTAAACCCCACTAAGCCACACCCCCAAAAACAAAACTTAAACAGTTGCAAGAAAATATAATGTGGAGGGATTAATTCCAGTCTCCCACCAAGTTATGTCTCTCCTCAAATAACCTTTCAAGTCCATTTCGTCACCGTTCATTTTAGGTGGCTATATGCTATGACTGATTATGGTTCCCACCCGAAACATCTGCAAGGAATGAACCATCTCCCATTAAAAATCAGAACTCATTCAGTTCATATCACACAGAAATACAGATCACAAATGTTAAAGAATGACAAAGTAATAATCACTGCAAAGATAATCATTGTCAGTGTTAAACACTTATCCTTTCAGCAAAGAGAATCTCAATCCCAGAATGTTCCAGGGAGGCTTACTGGTTTGGTTCCCCTAAACCAAATGTATTGCCTTTCACAAGAGCCCTATGCACCTGGTCATTTTCACAATATACAAACAAACACACACTTCCTTTGACACATCTATAAATCCGACTAAAACTGGGTAAAAGGTTCTAGAAGCTTAGATCCAGAACAGTGACGGAAAGTTCCTCCTGCTCCACATGCCGCTGACACTTACTGTATCCAAAGGTGAATGTGCTAAGGTGCTAAATTAGCAGATGCACAGGTCACATACCTTCCACCTGCGAGATTGCTGATTACTGCAAGAGTTTGTGTGTCGCAGGAACTTACATAAATACACCTACACCCATCAACAGAGCTAAGACCACCTACCTTGTGTTGACACTGACACAAATTACAATTATTCAATTTCTATGGTGCAGTTTCATGATTAATCGTCATTTGCAATTGTGGAGACCGTTTCTCCTTGAAACAACACAAGTGCATGCACCTCAGATCAATGACAACACTCATGATAATGATTATTATCAGTAACGCACCGAGAACAAATGACAAGACCAACTTATGGTCATTGAACACTTCCATACAGTCTATTTCTTCTACTTGTTTCAATGCCGGTAATGTTGTAATCTCCACTGCAATCAGTAATTCCACCACACCAGGGAGCTGATGTGTATGTTGCAGAATATCTCCGCTGATGAATTATGCACCTTCTTGCTGAGAACTACAAACTCCATAGACACTATCTTGCACCCTCTATTAAACAGTTGCAATCCCTCCAAACGCAAAGATGTTGAAGAGTTGTCGCAAATCCTCATTATACTGCAGCTTCTGCAGAAGACTGCTTAAGTCGTTTCCATCGGCATCACTATATTGTCACTGAGAACTGGTATACTGTAAAACTACATTTCGTAGCAGTCACGTCATGTGTCAACTGAAACTCGCAACCTCCTAAATATGTATGTCTGATAAATATACCCATATTATTTCATAGTATCTATATATATCACTACCTGTGAAAATTATGTTTGATCCCCACTCATAAGCCGCATCCTTTAAAGTCAACTCTAACTCTAATACCCCTGAAGGTAAAATGAGTCTGCGACATTCTAGCTTGTCCCAAAAGAGCTAGTTCCAAAAGAGCTAGTACAGTTGAGCTAGTGCGGCAAAATGGCTAGTATTATAATAGCTAGTGCCAAAATCGCTCTTGTGACAAAATAGCTAGTAGTGCATTTTAGCTGGAACTGAAAGAGCTTTTACCCAAATAGCTAATTTACTAGGATTAAAACTGAAACATCAAAATATGTCTTGCTCTTTACCATTATATTCAGTTTTTCCTTTGTTTTTGACCTATTTTAGTAGAAGAGTTTTTTACAAACATGTATAAGAAGGTTATAAAAAATATCTACAGTACAGTATAATAGTTTTGATTAAAATACTGTTAGAAATATTGAGTATAAAACACTTAATAATGATAAAAAACAAATAAAGCTTTAATACGTTATGTTATAGCTGATCCCCCCGCAAAAAAATCTTTAGTAGATATTTCATTATTTGAGTGCTTGTTAATCAAGTTCAAAGTCTATCATTTATTTCTTTAGTTCTCTTTTTGACATGTGCTTCCTGTCCACTGATATACGCATTTAGGTTATTTCTCTGTAAAACTCCATCTTTCTGAATTCCCCGAAGAAAGAGCAATGCGGTTGGATGAACAGTCAAACATTGCCTAAATAGCACGATGCCATCCCTCTAGCTTATTATTTGCCCTTGTTATGTCATTTTCTGTTCTTTGCCGAACATTCCACAATTCGATGGGAAAATGGGTGTTCTCCTTCCTCTTCTCTTGCGTCTCCCAATGTATGTTTCTTCAAAATAGTCATACAAGGTTTGCATTCCTTCATCCAATTGCAAAAATCCGAGGTCTTCATTTAGCTCTTCATATGCATCTGCCACTTGATCAGGATTAAGGAATGCCAAGGTTGCAAGCATCTTGCAATAAAGACGGCAGTTGGCATCCGACACTAGCTATTTGTTGCTCTGTATTTTTCTCCATATTGACTGGGAAAGATGAAAGAAAACCCCGTTTATGTTTGTATCAGGAAATACATGAAAACAGTAATAGCAGATTTTTCAAAATCTAATGTTACGTTTTCAGGATTACAATCTGGACGCTTGTCTTTCAGAATCTTAAATGCTCTTTCCTATTTTAACTGAGTTATATAATTGATAAAACAATTTAGGTACAACTTTGAAGAAAGTACCATCGCACATCCAGACTTTCGAATTGTTAAGTTGATCGAGCATTAGTTCACTGGCAAAAAACATCATTCTCTTTGAATCATTAACTACATCACTTAATAAGAAGGGTTCCGTAGTTCTATTTATGGCAACTGTTTTAAATTCTTCAGGAAGTATTAATTCATCAATTGATGTAGGGTCACGAAGGTAACCTTCATTTTTACAATGTTTTCGGTGAATACGTTTCTGGAGAGCCCTTTTTTGAGGGACATTCGTCATTGCTTCGTCGTCAAGCTCTTGTACTGCACTGGCAATCATTCTTCGTGGCGGTGCACCAGAATAAGAGGCTTCTTCATGTAATTTACTTAAAGCAATTCTTACGTTTTGCCGTGCAGGATCTGGAACATGATTATGTTATTGTCTAAGTATTACTTCAAAATTTTCTTTGTAGTTCAACTGAGTTTTCATTGTCCCCTACAGTCTACAATCACACATCTCCAGTTCTAGGTTGTTTTGTGTTATGTGTTTTTGCGATACAAATATCCTTCATAACTGACCATATCACTTCCTTTCTGGGACTTGATGACGTTCATTGCGACGGGTAAAATATTACTACTGTATTTCTGCTAAAATAAGATAAAGTCAAATGAAAAACTGAATAAAGGCTATTAGCTATATATAGTTTGTTCTACTAACTACTTTAGTACTTATCATAAACCATTTTAACACTTAAACACAAACTACAGTTTCTTGAAATTAGCTATTTTGGTTAACAGCTCTTTCAGTACCACCTAAAACGTAGGCTACTACTAGCTATTTTGTCACGATAGCGATTTTGGCACTAGCTATTATAATACTAGCCATTTTGTCGCACTAGCTCAATTGTACTAGCTCTTTTGGAACTAGCTCTTCTAAGACGAGTTGTCTTGGGGCGCACCCAGGTAAAATATCTTCAGAAACACGCCCTTCTGACTCCACTATCACCGCTTCTACTTGAGATTTGATTTCTGCTAGCAACGATTCGGTCTCTTTCTCAATATTTCAAATGAACCGTAAACAAAAAACAAAGCTATTCTCAAATCTAGGTCACCTCTAATCCCCTGAACAGTGACTTGTAACACACTGTACTTAATTCTAAAATCCTCAAAAATACACACGTAACTATACGTTACTACCACATAACTTCTCCAAAACCCTCCCCTGATCAGCTACTTTAGCTTCCAATGCCTCAACCTTCGTTAGGCTCATAATTGCTACCCCACAGCCATTGCTGTCACCCCTATAGCTAAAGCAACCGCCGCTCTTTTATGCCTCCTACACCTACCACACAAAGTGGTACAAATGGTACAAATACCTAAATGATACGGATAACCCAAATGATACAAATAACGCAAATAATACAAAGCTTCCGTGTTAAAAGATTTGACAAAGTACTCTAAATCCCCACATCTGAAAACACAGGGAGAAAAAAAAAACATAACTGCTTAACCCCAACGAAAACGAGAAAGAAAAACAGCAATAATAAACTCCCCCCCAAAAACAAACAAATCCGCACCAAACATTAAGTTGTTCTTTTAATCTTAGATATGTGTGTTAATTTCGTCGCTCCCGTTTCTTCATTCAAAACTATGAACCTATTTCCCCTTTTCTCTTCTATAACATGAAACAGCCCTTCAAACTTGGGACCCAACTTGTAATTTGATTCATTTCTGACATTTACCTTCAAAAACACTTTATCCCCAACTGCAACTCTTGCACCATCTGACTTCGCATTACTTCTCGTGACCATCACTTGAGTCGTTGACTCAAGATTACTGCTAAGACATGCATGTCTTTCTTTAGCTGTGGCAACTAACAATTTAATCGTATCATCACAACGTGAAGGAATTGACGACAAATCAACTCGCCTCTAACTGGATAACCAAACAATGCCTCTGCAGGTGACATACCAATGGTGTCACTAACCATTGTATTTATGCTATGTCTCACCACATCCAAATATCTATCCCAATTCTTATCATTACCACCTACTGTTACTCTAAGAGCTTCGAGCACTTTCCTGTTAGCTCACTCACACAACCCATTAGCCTCCAACCTATAAGAAAGAATATTTACTTTCTGTATCCCCATAACTTCCACAAGACACTATAATGTTCTATTCTCAAATTCTCTCCCATTATCTCTTGTAAGTATCTCTAGCACCCCATGTCCACATATATACTTATTGAAAAATGTAACCACAACCTCTTCTGCTATCTTATTCCTTAATGGAAAAATCTCCACGAACCTCGTTAAATCGCCTATAGTCACCAACAAAGGTCTGTGACTGAATTCCGACTCGTAAGAGTTCGTCAGCACATCCATATGCACCCTCTGAAAACGGTCCTGGTCGTTTCGGCCGTAAGTCTCTTAGGCCGTAACATCCAAAACAATGTAAGACGTTATGTTTATGGTATTTACCGTTATGTTTATGGTATTTACCATTATTATTTCATGTTTTACGTACATTCCCAAGGGGCTGGTACTAAACACGGCGCCCATTTTGCACGTAAACGTGCTTACGGCCTAAATGACTTACGGCCGAAACGACCCGAATGCTCTGAAAAGGTCTCCTCGGAATAGGAAAAGACCCCAAGTTTTACGACGTAACGCTCGCCGGTTTGCACGAATTACACACAAAGTTCTTGCACAAATTTCTCCACTGAAGAAAACATTTTTGCCGAAAAATTTACTACATACCTTCTAATACATCTTCAGTCCCCAAATGTGGACTACCAAATTTACAATGTGTAATCTCCAAAACCACTGGAATCAACTCTTTTGGTACCACGATCTGTGTTGTATCCCCATTATCTTCACTACTCAACTTATATTTCATTTCCTTCACCAACAAATTACCCTCTAATTCAAACCTGAATAAGGCAACCTATAACCCTTTCTCACTAATTCCCCTCTAGGAAACGCCTTTGCTTCCGTTAAAATCACATCCTCATCTTGTTTTCTTCCCACCACATTAATATCCTAGTCCACGCACTCACCATTTGCACTACACACCTGTTCATCCTGTGTCCCCAAAATGCCTACTAAGAGCATCTGCTACCACATTGTGTTTACCCTCAGTGTACTTAAGCTTAGCATAAAAATCTAAAGCTTAGCATAAAAATCTATAACTCAAAAACCACCTAGCCCTCTAAGGAGAAAGGTCTGGATTATTAAATCTCAGATACTACTCCATATCCCTCATCAGTCCTTTATTAAGAAGATCCAACAGCAGCTTATGACCCGTAAGAACTTCCACTTTATTCCCCATTATCATACTCTTGAAATGAGCCAAACTAGACACCGCTAAAAAGCCTCTTTGTTCACTGTCGCCATTAACCTTTGTAATTAACCGCAGTCGGTTCTACAGGTTCTAAAATAAAAATAGATAATTAAATAAATAAATAAAATGGGACTGGACTGACTGGCAGCAGTCATGACAACCCACGGAGGAAGGAGCGTAACAAAGCCGCTAAAGCACCTTAATTAAAACTAATTTATTACAATAAAGTTATATACATTATGTACAAGTGAGTCGGTTTGGTATTAAACAAATCACATAATTAACAAAGAGTCAGAATCAAAAACAAATGTAGCTAAAACTGAGTTTCTCTACCAAAAACCAGTAACATCAGTCAACAATAAAATACAAATCAACAAACACTTCAGCTACATCACAAACCAAACAGTTACATTACAAATAAAAAAAACAGACAGCATAAACAATAATATGGAAGCACAGTTTACAGCATAATTAACAATAATCAAACAGCATAAATAGCATTCAACAAGCAGCATTGAAAAAAAAGACTAAATCAGGGTAGCACAATACAAAAAAAAAAAAAAAAAAAAAAAACAGACTATCTCCATAGAGACGTCGAGACAGATCCAGCTGTCAAAGAGGATGAAGATTCAGACGAACTCCGATTATATCCTCCATTAAAACACCTTTACATATCGTCTCCATCTCACCATTAGGGTCACTTTCTCCCTGTGATTGGTTATCCCTATAATTTTCTCATTATTCCCACTTATTTCCTCATTGTCACCCTTGTCAACCACACTCCTCTCCATTTCCTCAACATCTATATATGGGATAAAACCTCCAGTTTCACCAACCATTATACCTCCAGTTTCACCAACCATTATACCTCCTTCATTAGGGTATAAAGAAATACCGTTCCTATTGCATGCTGGATGCCCCAATAGAACCTTATTACCCAAGTTAACTCCTCTCACCACCAAAACCAGTTCCTTTATTAACTGGTTCCCTAGCGAAATACAGATACCCGCCGTTCCAACAACATCCAGTTTATGAGCCTGGACATCACACACTTTATCCTCTGAACGCCTTAGCAATGCTAAGAACAATCGATTGATAAAAATCAAAGTCCACAAAACTGACTGATGCCCCCCATATCTACAAAAATCAAAAGACTAGACCCAGCTACAACTCCCTTCATTACTGGCTTCCATTCTCCTATATCTCCCAAAAATCCTATATGACATGAACATTTTATCCTTTCCATTTCATTTGTTCTGCCCTCCAAAAATGCTGTCTATTTTGGGACTTCTTTGGATATCCTCCTTGAGGAGCTTTGAGTAACGGACAGAACCTCCAGCCATGTGACGAATTGTTACACGTGCCATAATACTTGATACAGCAATGTTCCTTTGCATGTCCTGGCTTATTGCAAAATTTGATTCTCTTCGCAAGAAGTTCCTTTGGCCTACCATCATGGCTTTCTGCATGCCATTGAAAAATGTGCCATCTACCATTGGGCATTTTGATATGTGCTTTCTATTTGGGAAAAGATAAATGATTCATCCGAGGTAGCCTCTACCAGACTATTAAAACTGCTCACTATGGGATCCGGTACACCATTCAGCAACCACAAGAAATGCAGCAACTTCTGAAAATTTTTTAACGATAGAGAATCACCATGTACCTAACCCGAGCCTTTCGATTTCTCTACCAAATCTGAAGCTGCATCAAATACCTGAGAGCTAAAATCCACCATAGAACTCTGCCCTTTCCTAATTTTGTAAAATGCCCTCATGTCCCGAACCAAATCACCATATTCATCCTCCCCATAGAAAATTCTCAGAAATTTCTTCAAGTCATCCCAAGAGCAACATTTTCTAAAGTCAAAGCTATGACAATGCTTCCCAATATCTCCGACATCCAAAGCTAGAAAGCCCTTACCCTCATTAAAGGCCTTTATCACCTGTGATTTTCTTTGTAGTCAAATGATTCTCAACACTCTCAATAAAATCTCAACAGGCTGTCCCAAAACCCATTTCACCAAACCCGCAAAGGGCTGGATTGGAAAAGCGAAAGTCGTGACCCTATGAATCGGTCTTATCACCTGATGTCTCCCCGCCTAACATATCGCCAACTTTCTCGTTCTTATCTCTGCGTGAATGAAAATACCCCTGCCCTCCACCCCACGATAAAAACAGCCCGCTCTTAAAATTGTACACTAAGGAAGTAAATCACCTGTTACACGCTCACAATGAAGCTGAGCGACGACCTCATATCAATTTCAAGGCTAATTCCCGAGATCTCCCTACCAGAAAAGAAAAAGAAAGAATCTCAAGTAAAATTGACCCTTTGATATCACACTTCCTTTGTCTCCATGCAATATACGCTGACCACGTAACAGACACCAAGGTGATTCGCTGAGTAGAAACCCACCCAATTCATCCTGCACACACAGAACAACCAACAATAACTCGATAAGGAAAAAAAAGAAAAGAAAACCATGAATAAAATCAGCACATAAAAATAACGTTTCGTCCCTTCAACAATTCAATAAGAGAAAAACGAAAGAAAGAGAAAATAAAACCTTAAACCAACTAAAATGGAAATTAAAAAAAAACATAACCCCAAAGAAAAACTCACTTTTCACCCTTCACTCACATCACTGCACCCACCGACGAGAAATAATAACAGCACTTCAACATAAAAAAAAAAACAAAAAAACAAAGTAATAACATTGAAAACTGCAGTAAACTACCTAGCACTCAATAATCACCACTTCACCAAGACAACCACTAAGAAAGACTGGTATCTCAGTCTGAGTCAGTCGCCTCGCCTAGTCGCCTTCACAGTAAAAATGCAAACTCAAAATATTCCCCTTTAAGCCCCAAAGAACCAACCGCACCGAGTTCCCCCAGATAATGCCCTATTCAAAATGGGTATCGTATTGTGTGTGCACTAATCTAACCCTAAAGATTAACAACATCTATACCTCTCTTCAGCGTGAATTCAAACCAGGGAGTGTTTTTTTTTTTTCACCTCTGCCACCACTGTTATCCGCTCCCCACCCCACAAGGACAAGAGACACTTACCTCAAAAGGTTGGCACTGGGTTTCTGGAAGACCTGTCTCTCTCTCTCTCTCTCTCTCTCTCTCCCTCTCTCTCTCTCTCTCTCTCTCTCTCTCTCTCAGGCTAATCTGGCTTCCCTTTTTTCCTCGAGTGCTTAACCTCTCTCTCTCTCTCTCTCTCTCTCTCTCTCTCTCTCTCTCTCTCTCTCTCTCTCATACAGCTCTGTTCCTACGTCTAAAGTGTGTGTAAATCAAAAACCTAGTTTACAAAAATAAAAGTTTATTATGCAAGTCTAATAACACTAAGCCACACCTCCAAAAGAAAAACTTAAACAGTTGCAAGAAAAAATAATGTGTGGAGATTAATTCCCATCTCCAACCAAGTCATGTCTCTCCCCAAATAACCTTTC